>NC_081568.1:127076329-127218027 GCF_022355385.1 Mustela nigripes | reverse complement strand
TATTTATTTGACAGAGAGAAATCACAAGTAGTCGGAGAGGCAGGCAGAGAGAGAGAGACACGGAAGCAGGCTCCCTCCTGAGCAGAGAGCCCGATGCGGGACTCGATCCCAGGACCCTGAGATCATGACCTGAGCCGAAGGCAGCGGCTTAACCCACTGAGCCACCCAGGCGCCCAATAAATAAAATCTTAAAAAAAAAAGTGTGTTACTAAACATGTCTCAGTTCTATAACCTGTGAAGTAGGAAGTAAAACACTTACCTCATAACTACTTGTGATGATTAATTCCATTTATATCTGCAAAGAATGTCAAATAGTGAGTGCCTATCACATTGCTCAGCAGATGCATTGGTGTTTGTTACTATTGCCCTTAAGAGCCCATATTCTAGGGTGTGTGTCTGTGTGTGTGTGTGTCTTTTAAATGTCATAAAAAGCACTTATTTCAAATTCAAATACGTTTCCTTTTTGAGAGATGAAATGCCTAGCTCTTGCAAAAATTTTCAAACAAAACCATATTTCATTTTGTCACTTAAAACACAACTTAAAAAAAGAAACACAAAAATACATTTGAGAGTTAAAATTATTATACTAGTGTTTTAAATATATCTGGTAGGGTAAATAAGAAGTAAATATATTATAATGAATCAGAAAAAAGTAAATATAATATATAATATAAATATATCATATTTTTATATGTAGATATGTAATTATATACTATCAAGTTATGTAACTCTGTAATATTAAATATAAAATAAATATATTATCTGGTAGAATAAATAAGAAGTTAGAAGTACATACAGGAAATTTATGGTGGAATTCTTATCTGTGCTCCTACTCTCCGCCTTAATAATATAAATTTTTAAGATTTCATTTATTTATTTGAGAGAGAGTGCAAGAGAGCACAAGCAGGGGAATGGCAGAGGGAGAGGGAGAAGTGGGCTCCCCACTGAGCAGGAAGCTCCAACATGGGGCTTGCTCCCAGGACACTGAGATCATGACCTGAGCCAAAGGCAGATAGATCCTTAACCAACTTTACCACCAAAGCACCCCAATAAGAGTCTTAATCGTGGACATTTTCATAATTTCATAAATTAATACATTAATTAGTAGTATCTTTGTTTTTCATTAAGTGTGAACAAATATTTTTGTGTGCCTACTATTTAACAAGATAGAGTCCTAGGTTTTAAAGCTTTATATTGTAGTGAAGGGAATACAGAAAATAAAAATATTAACAAATGAAATTTTAGATACTGATAGACACTATAAAATAAAAGAACTGGGCAATGTAATAAAGAATAACTTGAGGAAAGAGATACATGAAGGAGTTACTTTAGCCATGGTGATCAGAGAAGGCGTCTCTGGAGACCCAGAAGAAGCAGAAGCCAAGTTTGGGAAAATCTAGTAGAAGAACAATCCACGGTGAAGAAATCACCGTGTAAAAGACCTGAGCATGTTTAAGGGATGCAATAAAAGCCAATGGGAATGAAGGGTAATGACTGGGTGGGAGAGAGGAAAGAAAAGAGATCAGAGATTTAGGCACATCAGTCAGAACAGGTAGTACCTTGCTGAACAGAATGGAAGTTGCTCTATTTATTCTGATTGCAATAGGAAGTCACTGGAGAATTCTAAGAAGTGTGTCATGAGATTTATGCCATCCATAGCTACAAACAGCAGACTATCAGAAATCCTTTGAGAGTCCAGCTTATTAAAGTCCCATCTGTCAAATTGTAATATATTTATCATTTTAATAGGCACTAATCATATTTTGAAGGTATTATACATTCAGAAGTTATCTTGTAAATCATTGGGTTTTTATACCACTAACAACATTTGGACTCAGAGGTACAAGTGTGGGGAATAAAACTTTGGTAGAAGAATCACCCTGCACATCTCTAATCAGCCATTGTTCATAATTAGCTAAGCAACTGTTCACATAGGTACCTTCATGTTGCTTCTCTCTCTAGGCTTGCAAGCCTCAGTGGAAACTTGTTGTATTTATTGAGTAGTAAATTAACATCACAGTGCTTCAAGCAACAACATGTTTTTTAATTCTGTTATGATTTCAGCCCGTCTGCCTTCCCTGCTGCAATCCTTTGACAATGGAGCCAACTCACAAACTGAATGCTGAGATAGCTTTGTCAACTTGGCAAGTCATTTTATTGTTCTCCCCTTGTTTGGTAGCAATAACAAGAAGATTCTCTTTCAGTATAAAAATAAAAGAATGAATAGTAGAAATTGTACAGAAACTTAATTCTTGAACATTTTATGTAGGCAATACCGGATCATCGCCTTTTACAACAAGAAAAGCCATTGCTACTTCAAATGTTCTAATTCCCTTAAAGACCGACAATATACTTTCTGAGAAACATCAATTGCTGTAGAAAGAAATATTTCAAAGAAGCTTTAAGTGGATGACAACACTCATATCTAAGGATATGATACTGATACTATACAGTAGGAGAAATCACCATTATAAAAGACATGAACATTCTTAATCCAAGTATCATCCACTGAGTCACTTACAGAACAGGAAGAATGACTGAAAAATTGACAGCGTTGAGCTAATTGAACGAAACAGAAAGAAAAAAGGGTCAAAGCAACCTCCTGACAGAGCAGAAAAATATGTCAAAAAATGAGTTAAGTTAGAAACAGAAACAAAGGGACGCCTGGGTGGCTCAGTTGGTTAAGCAGCTGCCTTCGGCTCAGGTCATGATCCCAGTGTCCTGGGATCAAGTCCCACATCAGGCTCCTTGCTCAGCGGGAGCCTGCTTCTCCCTCTGCCTCTGCCTACCACTTTGTCTGCTTGTGCTCTCTCTCTCTCTCTCTCTGACAAATAAATAAATAAAATCTTTAATAAATAAATAAATAAGAAACAGGAACAAAGTGGTATTTGAACTTTGAGGACAAATGGGGAGATCTAAAGTTTAAGAACAGGTGTCTAGTAATGCTAAATCATGCAAAGAGAATCTGGCTAACATAGAAAGTAAAAGAGAGAATTGTTGCTCTGTTTCTCTTTTGTTGGTAGTGGGATGGGCTGACATTACCTAAAGATATTGTCCCTTTAATAATTATAACTATGATTTTGCTTGCTGCACATTCACCATGTAATCAAAGAAAGGGCAGAATTATTAGATGCAGTCCATAATCTTCAACCAAACACAATGATAAAATGTCAGTTACATTTTAGCTCAATTGTTGTGGTAAGTATATCTCAAGTATCATTAACCACTACTGATTTTTTTGGTATTTAACTGATTTATATGTAGAGGGAGCTAAACCAACAACCCATACTTTAGTTTGCACATTTCTAGAATGGGCATAAGAATATCTGCTTTTCTGTGTTGCTTAGAGTAAGAAAAAAATGTTTCTGTGTTCTATGCTAAACATACAAACTCTAAACTAGATTGCTAACAAAATAATGATAACAGGTGAAATTGACAACTATGTCTCAGTTTTCCAAGTGCATATGACTATTGAATTACAGAAAATAAGAGGATCCTGGGTTCCTTTTGTGTCTCCATGGATATATTTACTTTATTAACTTTACAATAGAATTCTAGAAAAGCAAGGGTCTTTCAGGCCACATTTAAAAGAAAATTAAATTCAAGTTATTTAATATATAGTGTATCATTGGTTCCAGGAGTAGAATTTCATTACTTACATATAATATCCAGTGCTCATCCCAACAAGTGCCCTCCCTAATACTTACCACCCATTTAGCCCATCCCTCACCCACCTCCTCTCCAGCATTCTTCGGTTTATTGTCTTCACTATAGAGTCTCCTATGCTTTGTCTCCCTCTCTGTTTTTATCTTATTTTATTTTTCCTTCCTGTCCCCTATGCTCTTCTGTTTTGTTTCTTAAATTCCATATACAAATGCAATCATATAGTATTTTTCTTTCTCTGACTTATTTCACTTAGCATAACACCCTCTAGTTCCATCCACATTGTTACAAATGGTAATATTTCATCCTTTTTCATGGCTGAGTAATATTCGTGTGTGTCGGGGGGTGGTATATGACTATTTTACTTTTGTTTCCTTTACCTGTGGAGACACATCTTATAAGACATTACTGCGGCCAATGTCAGAGAGTATTCTGGGTTCTCCCCTAGGATTTTGATCGTTTCCTGTCTTACGCTTGTCTTTCATCCATTCTGAATTTATTTTTGTGTATGGATTAAGGAAGCGGTCCAGTTTCATTCTGCATGTCACTGCGCAGTTTTCCCAACACCATCTTTTGAAAAGTCTGCCTTTTTTCCATTGGACATTCTTTTCTGCTTTGTTGAACATTAGTTGGCCATACAGTTGTGGGTCCATTTCTGGGTTCTCTATCCTGTTTTATTGATCTGTGTGCCTGTTTTTATACCAGTGCCATACTGTTTTGGTGATTATAGGTTTTCAATACAACTTAAAGTCTGGGATTGTGAGACCTCTCACTTTGATTTTCTTTTTCAACATTCCTCTGGCTATTTGGGGTATTTTTTGGTTCCATACAAATTTTAGAATTCCTTGTTCTTGCTCTGTGAAAAATTCAGCCCACATTTTAGCTTGTATACTAGATTTCAGCATTTCAAAATACCCCCTCCTTTATTGGCTTTAATATTTCATTTATGTGGCAAAGCTATAGGAAGAACTTTGCTTTACTTTTCTTAGGCCAAATTCTTTTATGGAAACCAAACTCATTATGATGTATTAAGTACCTTTCCTTAGAGATGAAACAGGTTGGCTGGATGCCTTAGAAAGTACAATACCGTAAAAACCACAAGAGTAGGGGCACCTGGGTGGTCCAGTCAGTTAAGCATCTGACTCTTGATTTTAGCTCAGGTCATGATCTTAGGGTCCTGGGTTGGAACCCCATGTTATGTTGGACTCCTGCTTAGCTGAGAGTCTGCTTGTCTTCCTCTCCTTCTGCCCTTTCTCCCGCTCACACGTGTGCTCTCTCTCTCAAATAAATGAATAAACTTAAAAAAAAAAAAAACACGAGAGTAGGGAACATCCTGACACAGCTTTGCTGGAGTTACTCATTCAGTACAATTACTGAACTGAATTTTAGGAAAAGCTAGTTTGTTCCTGGAATATTTATTACTTAATATCTACCATTACACAAATATCTACTCCCACACCATTGTATATGAGAGAGTAATCTTAAAAAATAAAACCAAAGTGTAAAACTATGTGTAAAATGTACACTAGAGAGCTTTCATTGAAGCATAATTATGTATTTTAGTGTTAAACTTTTCCAGTGTATCTAGATTATTCCATAACATATACAATTTTTCTAAAATATGAACTATATTAAAATTTTGTATTCTGTTTATCTGAAATATTTTAGTGTAATAAGATACACATTTTAACTTTCAACCTGTTGACAAAAACTTGTGTATCGCCAATTTACTTCTGGCAGTATGGGTGAATTGACTCCCTGATACACTCTTAGATTTAATACAACTAAACCATGAAGGAGAGTAATATGGAATAAATGACCGAGCAATTTTGAAAATATTAAACAAAATTGCTTATAATAATTACAACAGAAATTAGAAATAAATCACAATGAATTAGTTAATGGCAGATTTTATTAAGTTGTAGAGAGAATTTAGAGACTTGAGGAAAGTATTAAATGTGTATGTAATTCTCAGTAATAATTTGCTGTTAAGATAACAAGAATAAGAATAACATAGAAATTCTACAACATGCTTAGTATTCATTTTTAGAAATTTTATCAGCCAATACAAATTATATAGTGGTTATTTTGTCCTGGTTAGCATTTCAATTAAAAGACTCTTTAATTTGATGTTATTTGTCATTACTATGATTTACATTTCTTAAATCTGTGACCTTTTAAAAATATTGTGTTATAGTTCCAATTTACTAAATAAATAGATCACTTTAAAATTATTCATTAAAATGTAAAATGTGCTGAAATGGTAATACTAAAAATCATATTTTCAAAATATTACATGGACAAATATGCAGCAAATAGTAAACTGAACTCAGGATATACAGAATGTAAATTTTCATGTTCTGAGGTAAGGAAATATGTGAAAAAATATTTCTGCATTAGTAACTCAAAAATTATAAAAAGAGCAAATAAAGTATATCTTTAAAATTAGATGCATTAGACCAGCTATGTATTTATAGTTTCTTTCCTGTTTATCTATATGTTATACAATTAAGTTTTCATACAGTTTTGAACAAAGTACAGAGATTGTTGTTAAAGTTATTGGCTTTTGTGCATGTTTATTGAATAATCATGAAATGTTTTCCAGTACAAACTGATTAATTTTTGTCATGAAAGGCAGGAAAGAGCTCAAGACTAAAGAAGTATCATTAAACCTACTAATATGGCTCAGTTTTGTCAAAGACCAAAAAAAATGAGTTTACGCAAAAATTATTTAATAGTAAAGTTATATCCAAAGTACCAACTCAGTACCCTGACTACCAAGGGAAAAATTCTCCCATGCATTTTGGTACTAAGAGAAGACACAAAATATTTATTGATGGCATTGATAATACACAAAAAAATCAATATCAGTTATTTTATGTGATCTGCTACATTACCTGAATAGGAATATATTTAATATCATGTGTAGTGAGAACCAGATAATTTCCCAGGTAAAAATCATTCCTTTTAACATTGATAATAAAAATTCAGTTTTAAAGCAAAATCTCTGATATGAATAATTTGAAAACTAAAAGCTTGACGTATTACTCCTTTCTTAGACTATACAGTAGTGATTCCTTATTGGGTGTATTTTTTTTTTAAAAAGACCTAAATATGCCATAAGAATTATGACACTCTTTTTACTATTTAACATAAACAAAGACTAATTGAAATACTCAACAATAAAGACTAATTCTGATACATATATTATGTTAACATATTACATAAGATTGCTAAACATTTTCAGAGATAAATATTTCCTTATCTTCTGAGTCCATGCCAAATTTTCAGATTCATACAATGAAGACACCAAGCACTTGCTGCTATTCCCCAAACTGTAGCTGTGAGTTCTGAACTTTAAATAATTATAGAGAAATAATTATATAGAAAAGAAACTGGATAAAATATCTAAACTAGAAGTTCACTGTGTCAATTACCAAGTCTCAAAAAGATCCTTTAGAGTTTACTGGGTAAACCATATAATCTCTCCTAAACATATGAAATTATTAGTTTCATTAATATTATCATATTAACAGAATGTATTTTATCCATTTTAGTTTGGGACTGTTCTTTTACCAAAATTTACCTACAATGGCATTGAGCTCCAGTTCTATGTTGAAGAACATTATGTTGACCTCAACTGCAAAAGTTTGATAAATACTGACCTAAGTAAACTTGTAAAAAAGAGGAAACACAAATTTGGACTATAGCATAGTATATTATTAAAAATGGAATATTTCTGTGTATAACCTGGTGATTCACAGACCTGTACCCCTGGGGTTAATAATACATTATATGTTAATTTTAAAGTTTTAAAATTAAAAAAAAATTAAAAATGGAATATTTCTGATTAATGTATTTTTCTCCCCATGGCCATCTCATTAGACTTTATCATTGAAGTTATTATTTTGCTTCAAATCTAGCTGTTACTTTGTGTAGAATATGCTTACAATTGACTTAGGTCGTAGCTGAGGTTTAACTTACATGATGACTAAGATAGTTAACCAGAAGTTCTATTCTTTGCATGAATGTTTAAAAAATACAACCTTGTTTAAAGCATAAAAAGATTTTAGCTGATCTTATTAATTGACAATGAGGTCAGTGTTCTGGTAAGAGAAATACACTTTAGTAGCTCAATATAATTCTTTGATATGGAAAATAAACCTTTAGGAAGGTGGGACAGGGTAGACATACATGTATTATCATTTAATATAATGGGTTTACTAAAAATTATTTAGTATGACAATGACCATGCTTAATTAACTTAATCTAATGTATGATTTTCAAAAAAATTACTAAGAGCAATTTTGTTCATGGCTATATTAGATTTAGACAAGTTAATTTGTTATTATTCAATAAAGTATATCTATCTTTTTTTAAAGGTTTTATTTATTTATTTTTCAGAGAGTATAAGCCAGGGGAGCAGTAGGCAGAGCAGGCAGAGGGAGAAGCAGGCTCCCCACTGAGCAGGGAGCCCAATGCAGGACTCAATCCCAGAACCCTGGGACCATGACCCAACCTGAAGACAGCCGCTTAACCAACTGAGCCACCCAGGCATCCCTAAAGTATATCTATCTAAATTGTTTTTATCATGCCTTAAAGAATTATTTGCAGAGTTGAAGGAGTTCCACATTCAACTTAAGGGAAAGCTCAGTAATAAAATCAGATGTGTGGGGTGCCTGGGTGGCTCAGTTGTTAAGTGTCTGCCTTCAGCTTGGGACATGATCCCATGGTGCAGGGATCGAGCCCAGCATCAGGCTCCCTCCTCAGGGTGGGAGTCTGCATCTCCCTCTCCCTCTGCTGCTCTGCCTGCTTGTGCTCTCTCTCACTCTGTCAAGTAAATAAATAAAATCTTAATTAAAAGAATAAAATCAGATGTGTTTAAATCTTGCCTTTCTGGTTTTCACAGTTTTAAAATCAGTTTTCACAGTTGTAAAATCAGAATGACAGTTACACATATCTCATATAATTTTGTAAGATTTAAATATAATAAATAATATAATAAATGTAAATATAATAAATATATATTTATTAAATATAAATATTTATATTTATAATATAAATGTAAGTGTAATTTACATTTATTAAATATAATAAATATAATTATATATAATTTACATTTATTAAGTATAATAATATTATATATTAATAATATATAAATAAATAATAAATATAATATGATATTTATTATACTTAATTAAATGTAAATTACATATAACTATGCAGGCGACACTTGTGGATATTCTATATTTAGTCATTATTATCTTAGTACTCTTAGCATATTATTTTTAATTATGTATAGATCAATATTTTTATAGATGTGTTGATAAAAGTATCAATATCTTCAGGAAGATAAGTAGAATAAGTGTCAAAGATAAAGTTCTCTCCTTCAACATCTTCCAATTTTTTCTACATATCTCTCTTTGTATATGTAGCCACCTTAATAAAGGCAAAGCTATATATAATTTCTCTATATATTTTTTATGTTCTATTTATTTGGTTAATAGTAATGGCTATCTTTTGGATAAAATATTTTTTATCAATAAGCTTTGAGAAATATGAGGAAGTCATATGAGATGGTTACTCCCTCACTGAAACCCAAAGATAATCTGGATATATTGCTTTAAAAAATCATGGTTTTGCAAAACTCCTTATAAAATTGACTTCTCTCTCTTTCTCTCTCTCTCTCTCTCTCTCTCTCACACACACACACACACACACACACACACACACCCATGTGAAAACAAATATATTCCAGAAAGCCTGGGGTTCTACTCAGGAGAGAAGAAACTCACAACTATTTCCATCTGTGGTAGAACTATTCAGGAAGAGCAGTCCACAAGAGAAGTGAATGAAGAGACATTAGTAAGATTTTAACAAACATTTTAACAGGGCTGTGTGGGCTGATGTGGCAGAATAGAATCCGGAGAATTCCACAATAAAGGAAATTGCATCTATGTGCACTCTTTACTTGTTATTCTTCATTTATATGGTGTTGGGTGTGGTGAAGAAGCCAGGAGTACTGAGAGAGATTCATTGAGAGCTCCCTAGGTCTTCAGTTATAAAGAGGCTCTGGTCAGTCAGGGTAAAACAGCATGAGAAACACTGTAGGTGCTCTGGGTTTTCACCTACAAATTACTGAGGGGATGGCAAGAAAATGGAGAAACATGCTTCTAAAGAATGTTGTATACCTGAAATTCATACAATACTATATGTCAATTATATCTCAATAAAATAGTTAGGGAGGAGAACTTGCGCACATCTATAACATTAGTCATACAGAAGCTAGGAAAGGGGCAACTGAACTGGAAGAGATTTACTCAGGCTCAGAAAACATAGGGCAGAACTAGAGATCAAAGACGTTCACAGAAAACAAAAAACCTGGTAGTGAGGCTATTAAGAAGGATGAGATTTTCCACATATTTGAAAACTAGAAGTTTAAATGTGGAACAAGAAGATTTTTGGAATCTTCCCAGGGTTCAGATCTCTCTCTACTCCAGACTCTACCCTCAAAATGTTTGAAAACAGTTGTAATCTGAACCGTATTGAGGCTGTACAAAACTCAGACCCAGAATAAATATAGATTATATTGACTTGAACTCACTCTTGGGGATAACAGGAAAGGGATATGTCCTTTTCTGGATATTAACATTATTTACTTAAGTCTCCATTATAATTCTTTATAAAACTTTCAGTAGAAAATCAAATATTGGATACATCCCCCCATAACAAGAAAATGTGACCCAAGTTCAAGAAAGGAAATGGTAAATAGAAACAGTCTTAGAGATGGTCTAAATGTTGGAATTATCAGACAGGGGCTCTCAAATAATTCTGTGTAAATAATCAAATAATATATTTGAAAAAGTGGAAGAATGTGTTGAGATGTGAACTTTCAGCAGAAATGTGAACACGAAAAATGAACTGAATGAAATGCAAGAAATGAAAAATATATCAGAAGGGAAGAAATCCTTTGATAGGCTTAAACTCAGACTAGACCTAGCTAAAGAAAAGATGAGTAACCTCGAAGAGAGGAAATAAAAAGTATGTAAGTGGAAAACTGGGAAAAGTAGTTGTAAGTGCAAACCAGAGAGTCTGAGATCCTTGGGATACTTTCAAACAGTTTAACATTCTGTAATTTAGGTTCCAGAAGAAGAGAAAAAAATATGGAAAGAATAAATTATTGAAAAGAAAAAGGGTAGTGTGTTGCCCTTTTAAAGATGTACTTATTCTTTTATTTTTTTTTTTAAGATTTTTATTTATTTGAGAGTGAGAGAGAGAGCAGAAGCTCCCAAATTCAAAAAATACTGTGGCCTGTTATACAATGGAGTAGTACTCAGCAATAACAAAAAAGTAGTGAAACCGGGGGGTGGGAGGTTGGGTGAGCCTGGTGGTGGGTATTATGGAGGGCACAAATTGCATGGAACACTGGCTGTGGCACATAAACAATGAATTCCGGTACACTGAAAAGAAATTTTAAAAAATTAAAAAATTTTTAAAAAGTAGTGAAACTATTTTACTATAGTAGAACTACTAGTACATGCAATAGCAACACTTTTGAACCTCAAACACTTTATGTTGAGTGAAAGTAAACAGACCTACAAGAAAATATATATTATGTAATTTTACTTATAAAGTTTAAGAACTGCCAAAATCTTTTTATAGCACTAGAAATAAAAGTATTCAGTTTGGAGGTATGGAGAGGGAATTTGTTGGAAAACACATGAGGAAACTCTCTAGGGTGATGGGTGATGGAAATTTTTATATCTCAGTTTGGGTGGTGCTTAGATAGATATGTAAAACTGACAAAACTCAAACTGGACTTCTTATATGTGTGTTACTTTATTTTATAGTAATGATACATTTGTAAAAAATAAGTAGATTGCATTTGGAAATATCATACCATGCTCAAATGTATAATGTCTTAAATATAATTTATATAATGTCTGTTATTTTGTGAATTTTTTTCTTACATAAACAATATTTCAACAGGAGATTTTTCTCTAAGTTTCATGCATGTTCTAATATTTTAAATTTAACTTATTCTTTTCTACTTTTAATTGTTGCAAGAGGTAAGGGAGACATGAGTAACTGAATACTGATATATACCTATCACTTAAAAGAAAATAGTGTAGGGTTCAGATTTAAGCAATTTTTGTTCCCATTTGATTAAATTTGCTTTACTATTTTAAATAATAAATTTATCAATATTTTGTAGATGTTATTCTGTATATGACATTTAACCATATAAGTGTGCTTAACTTATTATAAATTCATAAATAGGAAATTACTAAGATAAAAGATACCTTAAGGGAAAGCGCTTATTTTTTCATTAAGCATACAACTATTAATCACCTGTACACTCTTTAAGCCCTTGGGAAATTTGTATCATGACAGGATGAAAGAAAGGAAATAAAAAATAAGATATAAAGTGTTTTTAATGCTTGCTTTCCTTTATTTTTCTTTTTGTTTGTGTTTTTAATTATGTGAATTAAACTAAGGAAAGACGAGAATGATTAAATTCTAGATGCAGGAAAAGGAAATGGAATTCAAAGAACATAGAGAGGAGACCTGGAAAAAATAAATTAGAAGCCAAGAAGTTAAGAATGTGAGCATCTTGCATACTAGTAATTTTATTTTATTTTATTTTTTAAAGATTTTATTTATTTGACAGAGAAAGACACAGCGAGAGAGGGAATACAAGCAGGGGGAGTGGGAGAGGGAGAAGCAGGCTTCCCGCCAAGCGAGAAGAGAGCCTGATATGGGGCTCCATCCCAGGACGCTGGGATTATGACCTGAGCCTAAGGCAGAGGCTTAACCCACTGAGCCACCCAGGCGCCCCGACCATATCTTCTTTATCCATTTGTCCACTGAAGGGCATCTTGGTTCTTTCCACTGTTTGGCGACTATGGCCATTGCACCCAGGTGCCCTATCATACTAGTTATTTTAAACTCCCCCCTCCCCAATGTACATCTAAAAGCCTCTCTTTTCACTGGTAAGGTAGTAAAATCACCTAGTAGAGGTGAAGTTCTATAATGAGAGCATGTCTTACATTTTTTTTCCCACTATATACACTGTCAGTTCACAAATTGGGGCTTACTAAAGGAGACAGTAGTAGAACGTTTTGCTCTTTAATAGCCTATTAACTGAACAAGAGTAATACTTTTCCTACATTTATTTGGCCAGGAAATTATAGTAATACAATATTAGGGTAAAAACTGCTAAATAACTTATTTCAGATTTGTGAATCCTATATTCCTGAAAATCTCCTTAACTATTAAAAGCCATTGAAAATATTAACTTCATAAATATAAAATCAGGATTTTCTAAGAGGAATTAATATAATTTTTAATAGACAAAATTTTGAATGTTCTGATTCACTCAATATGTTAGAACCAAAAGTTTTACTCAAAACATTATACTTAACATCTGTCATCTTACTAAATTAAGTTTCCATGTCTGCTAATTGGTTGAATGGATATTGATTGACCTAGGAAATTTTAACCAGAAAATGTTATAATTTCTCATGGATAGAAAGAAATACATGCACATATTTTTTCTAGCCATGGAAAAGCATATACACTGTACACATACACATATTGATGCTTTGAAGTTAAAGCATATGTTAAATCCTATACAGAATTCTAGCAACATGAGATGCATTTAAAAGTCAGTTATCGGTACAATTTTACAGTATTTACTAAGACCTGTCAATGTTCTCAGCCAGGACAATTGAAACAAATATAATATTTTGATATTATTAATTTCACTTTACTTGTCTCTAGATGATTTTTATTTTTATTTCTTCTAATGATTTTCCTGCTTTCCTGACCACCTAGACTCAAGCCTCAATGTTAGATTAGGGTTGGGCAGGAGTGCATCTCTAAATGAAATTACCTTATAGCTGAATATACCAAGAGTATATAATATAGAATTGTAAAATCAGTAGAAGTAGAAGATGAAACAAGAGAATTTTGTGAAATCACAGAGAATTGTAAACAACCCAATTTCAGGTAGACAAGTTTTTTTTAGGATTTCCATTTTAAGAAAGAGAAGCAGAATTGGGAAGCTTGACAATATGTGCTGAAAAAAAATTCTACACTAGCTTGATTAAGCATATGAACTGAGAAAACTTAAAAAAAAATCCCAAAAAACAAAACCCCCCAAGCCCCCCAAAACACCTATGATCACTATAAATAAATATGAACTTATTAAAAATTAACATGCACATAATAATTAATAATAAAATCTTTCTAAGGTAAAAGTCACTTTAATCCCAAGAATTCCTGGTCACTTTACTCTTAGCATAATTTTCAAATAAGGTAGACACGGCCCACTTTGTATCTATCTATAGTTTCCATGTGGCACCATTAGGAGACAGATTTTAGTTCAGTTTAAGGAAGAGTTTTAGAAAACTAGGGCAATCCAATGGAACAAATTTCCGTGCTTAGCAATGCAATACTACATTCTGGAGGCTTGATGCTATCTTGAGTTTTTTCAGATAGGATTCTTCTCAGTTTCTCACAATGTGTGGCATATATATATACAACACTAGATAAACAAGATGATTTTAAGTGGTACATAAAAAAATCAGGCAAAATCATACTCAAAAATATAATTAACACATTGAATCTGATTTTAATAATGATATTTCCTAGGGTGAAACTAAAATAGGTTATGATTACATACCTTATTAGCTCTAAGTGGAAATATTAGTTTAACAATAATGAAATTATTAGGTAATATTAAAGTGAGAAAGTGATAAGAGGACATTTGGAGAACATGCTAAATTCTAAAATTTCTTGACTTGCTAACTTCTAAAGTTTTCTTATTTTATAATGTCTTAGCTTTTAAATAAAGGTCCTCTATTTTACTCTTCCCATATTTTGCTTAATTTTCCCCCTTCCTGAATAGATATTGAGTAAATAGTAATTTATTTGATTATGTGAGTTCAAAAAAATTTAACTTTTTCCAGAAGTTCTTGTGTTTTGAAAAAATACTTTTATTGGTTTTACAAAGGGGCAATTTGATATAATTCATGGTCTAAATGGAATGTTATCATATTTCAAAAAGTTTTCATATCAGTCAACTAACTGAAAATGTGTCCCTGTAGCAATCAAACTTTCAAAATCACAAAGCAGAAACAATACTGCTCAGTTTTAAACCGCCTTGGTAAATATTGGCAGAACTTTTTATGGTTTGAAATGATTAAATCATCTTGGAAAGTCTTTATGAATCCAGATCTATAAGAGATTAACAAAAATGTTGGCAAAATATTTAACTTTGCATTGTCTTCAATATGACTGGTGACATATTAGATAATATTGGTAGGCCTCAAAATTACAAATATATTGTGTTCCTAGAGTTCATTTTAAGTTAACTATTTATAACTTAGAACATATATTTTAATGAGAATAATATTATTAAACTTGTTTAGTTCTTAGCTTAGTTCTTAAATGCTAATAAACTCTAGTGTAGCAAAAATGAAATGTTAATATTGCTGGCCTGAGTTCAGGACCCTGCATTTAGGAGATAATAAAATATCAAAAGGAAGAAGAAGAGATTCCTTAGTTTTCTGAGGATACGGTTTTTTTTTTCTTGAGTTGTAAAAGTTTCTTTTTATTTATTTTGTTGTTTCAAGTTTTTATCTAAATTTTCGTTAGCATACAGTGTAATATTGGTTTCAGGAGTAGAAGTTAGCGATTCATCACTTACATACAATACCCAGTGCTCACCATAAGCACCCTCCTTAATACCTGTCTCCCATTTAGTCCAGCCACCTACCCCCCCGTCCCCGCATCAATCCTCTCTGTTCTCTGTGGTTAAAAGAGTCTCTTATAGTTTGCCTCCCTCTCTTTTTTTCTCCCTTTCCCCTATGTTCATCTGTTTTATTTCCTTAATCCCACATACAAGAGATCGTATGGTATTTATCTTTCTCTGACTGACTCATTTCACTTAGTTTAATACTCTCCAGCTCCATCCATGTCCTTGAAATGGTAAGATCTCATTCATTTTGGTGGCTGAGTAACGTTTTGTTTTATATATATGGGGGGTAAGATTTCCGGGGTCCAGCATGGTCTTGCTAATGGAGCCTCACGGATCCAGTTCCAGGTACTGAGCAGCTACCCCTACAACTTACCCCCCATATATATATATAGATTGATTTATATATATATATAAATCAAGCTTCTTTATCCATTCATCTGTCAATGGACATTTGGGCTCTTTCCATATTTTGGCTGTTGTGATCATTGCTAGTATAAACATCGGGGTGCATATACCCTTTCAAATCACTATGTTTGTATTCTTTGGATAAATACATAGTAGTACAATTGCTAAGTCATAGGGTAGTTCTATTTTTAACTTTTTGAGGAATCTGCATACTGTTTTCCAGAGTGGCTGCACCAGTTTGCCTTCCCATGAAGAGTGTAAGAGAGTTCCCCTTTCTCTACATCCTTGCCAACATACATTGTTTCCTGTGTTGTTACTTTTAGCCATTCTAACAGGTGTGAGGCAATGAGTCATTGTGGTTATTCTTATTTTCTTTTTTTCTTTTTCTTTTTTTGAGAGAGAGAGAGAGCATGGGCAAGGAGAGGCAGAGGGGAGGGAGAAGCAGACTCCCTGCTGAGCAGGGAGCCTAACACAGGGCCCTGTCCCAGGACTCTGGGATCAAGACCTGAGCTGAAACAGCCACTTACTGACTGAGCCATCCAGGCACCCTTGTTGTGGTTTTGATTTGTATTTCCCTGATGACTAGTGGTGTTGAATATCTTTTCATGTATCTGTTAGCTTTCTGTATGTCTTCTTTGGAAAAATGTCTATTCATGTCTTAAGCCCATTTCTTAACTGGATTGTATTTGCTTTTTTGCTGTTGAGTTTAATAAGTTCTTTATAGTTTAAATATTAAAGTTGTGTTGTTACTCATTATCATGGTTACTGTTATTATTGGTATCTGCTGTTCTCCCTTTCAGTAACCTTTTCTTATCCAGTTTCTTTTTTCTAGACTGTTCTAGGTTTTACCCTTCCCTAAGGCACCCACCCTGTATCCTCCAGTGAACCCATTCCACTGACCTGCTTCCAAGTATTTCATAGTTCAAAGTCATTGCCCTTCTACATGATAAGAAATCCTTTTTATTAAGGGCTGCTGGTTTAACTATAGGAAGAATGTAATATGATTTAACTGTTTTACACTAATATAAGACTACTGCCCCTTGAAACCCTTAAGGATTACAAAAGGTTATTACTTTTTCTTTTTTTAATTAACAGCGAATATATCTAAAGATAAGCCTTTTTTTGGGGAGGGGGGGATTGACTTCTGAATTTACTTCCATCAAGGCTGATTATTTTCTGGGTTGGTTGGAGTAACATCATTTGTTTTATTACCATTCTGGTTTCTTTCATTATTCTGCCCATGAATTTATAAGTCCACCAAAAATTCCAAGTCTTCTTTCCCTCTCAGAAAAGCTTATGTGGTCAGAGTGGTGAGCTCTGGTGGCTTGGGGAGAGTCAGAGGTAAAAAGGGCTAGGAAAAGTCTATAGGAGAGGTGGCATCAGTCAAAAAGTGAAAGACATTTATGATAGAGATTGTTCAAAGTCAGGGTTCTTTAGATAAAGAGAACCAGTAGGGTGTGTGTGTGTGTGAGAAAGAGAGAGAGAGATAGACTTGAAGGAACTGACTTATGCAATTGTGGGTACTGCCAAGTCTAAAATCTGCAAGGTGGGAGGGCAGACTGGAGAACCCAGGAATTGGTTTAACTAGAATTTGAAGGCATTCTGTAGACAGAATTCCTTTTTCTTTGAGGAACTTCAGTCTTTTTCTCTTAAGGCCTTCAACTGATTGAATGAAGCTGTTGGTTATGGAGGTTAATCTACTTTACTCAAAGGTTACTAATTTAAATGTTAATCTCATCCAAAAAAATTCTTCTACAGCAATACCTGTATGGGTGCTTTACCCCTATGTGGGTACGTTAGCCTAGCAAAGTTCACACTTAAACATAATCATCCCAGAATGACTTCCAGAACTCTAAAAATGATGTTTAAATATATTAAAATGTAAGTATAATTACTCCCATTTTAATGTAAGCAATAGTATCATTGCATAGGATGATTTATCTTATTAAATTTTATAAAGTAAAAAAGTAGGAACTGAAAATAAACAAATTACCTTTTTGAAATTTAGTACTAATTATTTTTAATAATGAATTATTTATATTTTTATGATTTTGTTATTTAATCATTTAACAAACCCTCATTTGTGAAACTGATAGAGAGTATGTCCATTTTTCCCTCAAAACATATGTATGGAATATATATTCACATAAAAATTAGTCCAAATTGAAAATACTTCTTAAAGTGAATCTTGTGGTTTCATCAGCTAAAGAGATGATTATAAAAGAGTAGAGCATATTTATATTTTGTAACTGGATAAAACTCAAAACAGTTATGTACATTCTCAAAAACAAGAAAGAAAAAAAAAAAGAAAGAATTTTTCGTCCTGAGCTCTAAATTTCTGCTTTAATTTGGCAGCACACTTTATTTATATAGTACATAAACCTCTTTTTTACCTAGAGTATGCAACTGATCCCATCATCATTACTTCACTGCTCTTTCAACAATAAAAGTCAGTATTTTAAGGTTTAGAAGACATACAGATTTTCAAAATCTGAACAACAAAATGAGAAGATAGTAAAAGCTCTTTTCACTGATATTATAATAAACACAAACACGTTCATAGTGACATTTTATGTTTAATGAAGTTCCTTTATTTAACAGATTATAATAAGAAAAGATGCTGATTTTTAAATGAAATACTTTTATCTCTGTATCTATGGCAATATAAATCACTCTTTTATGGTTATTATAATGCTGAGCAATGATAAAGTCACATACACACATAATGAATACAAATGAAAGGTAATAGTTAGCTAAATAATGTGTGCCACATAGATGTATGAAACACTAATTTAGAAATTTCTAGCAACCAAAGGGAATATCAATGAGAAATAACCTAGAGCAAGAAAAAATCAGTTTGATGAATTGGGCTATATTAAAGAAGTTCTGAGACTTTTTCTTTTTTCAACTCTAGCAATAAAATAGACAAAACTTTCATGTGAGAAAGTAATATTTTACTCTTGGAAAATGAAAACTTCGAACCTTTTCCTTAAGGGAAGAACTTTGCATTTAAACCATTGGCTCTTTAGAGACATTTTCAGGATGAAAAAAATCAAAAGATTCATTTTACTTGGAGCATTAAAAAAGATGAAACACATGGGGCTTCTCGTATTCCTCTCATTTAAGTTTAGTGTCACGATGGTTTGATAGGGCCTGAACATTCATTTAAAAAGATATGCCAAGTAATTAAAAATATTGCAGGTAAGTTGAACATTTGACCTATTTGCTTATTTTAAGCTCTGCCTCGGGATCACTCCTATTCCACATTGTAGGCTATTCCACAGAAGTTATAGGCCATGCATATATTTTAGTATGATGAATGTTGGTATTAAAAGGCTACAGTATGTCCCATCTGAGGCAGCACTTTATATCAATATAGAAACTTAGCATGAGATTGAGGGTTACTGCAGCATCCCAAGGAATCAAGAAAAGTCATACTCTAATGTAATGAATATTCAGAAGGAACAACATATAAAAATACCATGTTTTATCAACATCTCTGAAAGACTCTTTTATGTTTTATCAACATCTCTAAAATACTATTATATGCTCTTAAGCACTATTATGTGTTCTAAAAACACTATCTATACATTTTCATTTTGATAGCAACATGGCTCAATTTTATACTTTAATTAATTCATTTATTTATCTACTTCTTCATTTATTCAATATGTATTTATTGAACAATTATGTTTTCAGGAGCTCTTCTAAGTCCTGGAACTCAACCATGAATAAAACAAAAGAATCTCTAACCCCTGTAAAGTGAGGGGAAAAAGAAAATAGCAAAATAAATAAATAAAACATATGCTTTCTTAGGTGATTAAAAATAAAGCATGCTGAGAATAGGGCGTGATGGGTGGGAATGGTGATATGGAATTCTAGTAAACGCAATAACAGAAGGCTTCAGGTAACAGCTGCCATTTGAGAAAATATCCAAAGGCTGAGAGGAGAGCCATGTTTTGATAACTGGGAGACAGGCCTTCCAGGCAGAAAGAAAAACAAAACAGGGACGCCTGAGTGGGTTAAGCAGCTGACTCTTAATTTTGGTTCTAGCTCATGATTTCAAGATCCTGGGATCAATCCTGAGTCAGGCTCCATGCTCAGCAGAGATTCTGCTTCAGGAGAAGCAGAATCTCTCCCTCTGTCCCCCTGCCCCTCTCTCAAAAATAACAGAAGAAACAAAGAAAGAGAGGAAGAAAGGAGGAAGGAAGGAAGGTAGAAAGAAAGAGAAAGAAAGAAAGAAAGAAAGAAAGAGAGAGGCAAGTCGGGCGCCTGGGTGGCTCAGTGGGTTGAGCCGCTGCCTTCGGCTCAGGTCGTGATCTCAGGGTCCTGGGATCGAGTCCCGCATCGGGCTCTCTGCTCAGCGGGGAGCCTGCTTCCTCCTTCTCTCTGCCTGCCTCTCTGTCTACTTGTGATCTCTATCTGTCAAATAAATAAATAAATCTTAAAAAAAAAAAAAAAAAAAAAAAGAAAGAGGCAAGTCCAAAGGCCGTAAAATGGGAATATGTTTGGCAAATTCAACAGACAGCAAGAGGCCTTGTTGCTGGAGTGAGGAAATGAATTCAGAGGAAGGGATAAACTTTCCAGGACTTTGTAGGCCTCAAGAACTTTGGTTTTCTTCTGGCCATTCTTCTTGTAGAAGCCATTGGAGAACTTGAGCTAAGATACTAAAACTTAGGTCTTAACAGTAACATTCTAACTGCTGTCTTGAGAAATGACTGGATGCAGACAAGGAAGAAAGCAGTTATACCAGTTACCAAACAGTTATAAAGTTAAAGGACCTTCTCAGTAATACAGGTGAGAAATGGCAGTTGCAGATCAGTTGCTGAAAACTGGTCAGGTACTGCATCAATTCTGACTGCAGAGCAAACAGAATCGAGGCACCTGAGGATTTCCTGCTCCTCCTTCATGGGCAGAAGACTTTGCTTCTACCTTAAATTCAAATTTCATGCAAATAATAAATCCTTTTTAGTATAAGTATGTCCTGTAGAATATGCTGTATATGCAAACATGTCCCATGCAATAAACATATTTAAAAATTGGGATGCCTGCGTGGCTCAGTCGGTTAAGCTGCTGCCTTCAGCTCAGGTCATGATCCCAGGATCCTGGGATCGAGTCCCATGTGGGGTTCCTTGCTCAGCAGGGAGCCTGCTTCTCTCTCTGCCTCTGCCTGCTTATGCTTTCTCTCTCTCTCTCTGACAAATAAATAAATACATAAAATCTTTAAAAAATATATTTGTTTTGTATTTGACATTTAAATTTAATTGGAAGTTTACATTTTTTATTTGCTGAATCCAGCAACCCTACTCTGCTTTCCCCAGCTATAGTGGATCTCTATTTGCATCCTATTGGTGAGAGTGTTCTTTTATTTCCCTAGATGCAGATATGTTTTCTTCCTCCCAACCCTGACCCTCTAGAAGCATGGGTTCTGCCTGTTTTTTGAGAGCTAGAGAGTGTGGTGTCCTTTACCAGTAGCCTACAATTTTTCCTCCAATGAAAGCATGTTCTGAAGGAAATGGGCATGGTTTTGTGTCTTACTCCAGCAGCACCTAATCATCTTCTGCATCCTATACCAGGGAGAAAGGATCTTTTTGATTTTCTGCCTTGCCCCTACACCTTGTTTTTGTGTTTGATGTTTTTTAGTCCCCACGCCTTCTTATGAGCACCCTTTGGAGGGCTATAATTTACCTTGGATTTGGGGTCCTAGCTTTTCCAAACCGTCATCTTTCCTCATATTTGACCTTTAAAAACTGGTTAACATTTTAGTCAATTTCTTCTTACCTTTTAGTAAACTCCTTCTTTCCTATGGTCTTCTGAAGGTTAAAAAAAAAAACAAAGGTTAAAAAAACAAAGGTTAAAAAACAAAAACAAAAAAACACAGGAGTTTTTTTTTTTGCCTCACCTCTTCCAGTAGTGACTTGTCACACTTTGGAGTTCAATTGATTTGTTACCTAATGGCATCCTATGTCTTATAGATTCATAAAAATTATAATTTTTCAGATTACTTGGACTTTTTTTTTTCATTGTTAGGGTAAAAGCAGTGGAAAGAGACCAGTAAAAGCTTAAACAAAATTTAGACACTTTATCGCATTTCTTTTTTTGTTTTGTTTTGTTTTCTGTCTACCACCCAGAAAGACTAGAGATCAGAGTATTTAATTATTTTAAGATTTGTATCCCTCTGTGTTTTTATCCTATTTTATTTTTCTTTTCCTTCCTCTATATCTTAACCACTAAAATCAAATAGTTAGAAGGAAGTGTCAATAAAGAGAGCAGAAATTTAGATAGTTAACACTTAAGTAAATGAACAAAGAGAAAAACAAGGCTCCCTAAGATAATACTCTGCTTGTGTCTTTACTTTATTTCTTGATTCCGTTCAGACCGATATTGCTGGAAATGTTCACGGAACATGAGACAAGCATCCAGCATGATAATTTATTTATCTTAGGTTTTAATCTCTACCTAGAAATCTGTTTATTGGCCTTATATGGATTCATCACCTATAGAAGTATTTTTACATTTTTTAGATCTTTATTTTAATGTCATTTTCAATATTATTCTTCTCATTCCACAGAGAGACATCCTGACTAATTTATTGAGGATGGAGGTCATTTTCACCACTTACATCATTGAGTTTTTTCCCTCCTGTCTCAAAAGAAGATTCTTCTTTTCTAAAACTAAACCACCACCCATTACCTTTGCCAAATTCCCACATTTAACAAATTAGCATTCTTATTTATTTGTGATCGATCTTTCTCCTTATAACCAAGTGTTCCCAGTTGCTTTTTCTATCCTTGTACATTTTTCTCATTCATTTTATTTACAAAATATATTTTTCCAATATATGGTTGCTATTGTTTTGAAGAAATAGCTCTGTTAAATCAATTAAGAGTAAGACAAATAAAATATTTCATTTTACCATTCTTGCAAGGCAGACCTACGGGTGACAAACGCCCTCAGTTTTTTGTTTGAAAGAAAAAGTGTTTGTTTATCCTTCATTTTTTTATTAATTATTTTTATTAACATATAATGTATCCTTTGCACCAGGGGTACAGGTCTGTGAATCGTCAGGCTTACACACTTCATAGCATTCACCATATCACATATCCTCCCCAATGTCCATAACCCAGCCACCCTCTCCATACCCTACTCCCCCCAGCAACTCTCAGTTTGTTTTCTGAGATTAAGAGTCTCTTATGGTTTGTCTCCCTCTTGGTCGCATCTTGTTTCATTTTTTTCCTTCCCTATTCCCCAAACCCCCTACTTTGCCTCTCAAATTCCTCATATCAGAGAGATCATATGATAATTTTCCTCTGATTAACTTATTTCACTCAGCATAATACCCTCTAATTCTGTCCACTTTATTGAAAATGGCAAGATTACATTTCTTTTCTTGGCTGCATAGTATTCCATTGTACATATATACCATCTCTTCTTTATCCATTCATCTGTTGGTGGACATCTAGGTTCTTTCCATAGTTTAGCTATTGTGGAGATTGCTGCTATAAACATTAGGGTGCACGTGCCCCTTCAGATCACTATATTTGTATCTTTAGGGCAAATACCCAGTAGTACAATTTCTGGGTTGTAGGGTAGGTCTATTTTCAACTTTTTGAGGAACCTCCATGCTGTTTTCCAGAGTGGCTGCACCAACTTTCATTCCCACCAACAGTGTAGGAGGGTTCCTTTTTCTGGGGATCCTCTCCAACATCTGTCATTTCCTGACTTTTACTTTTAGCCATTCTGACTGGTGGGAGGTGGTATCTCATGGTGGTTTTGATTTGTATTTCCCTTATACTGAGTGATGTGGAGCACTTTTTCATGTGTCTGTTGGCCATCTGGTTGTCTTCTTTGCAGAAATATCTGTTCATATCCTCTGCCCATTTCTTTTTTTTTTTTTTTTAAGATTTATTTATTTATTTGACAGACAGAGATCATAAGTAGGCAGAGAGGCAGACAGAGAGAGAGGAGGAAGCAGGCTCCCTGCTGAGCAGAGAGCCCGATGTGGGGCACGATCCCAGGACCCTGGGATCATGACCTGAGCCGAAAGCAGAGGCTTTAACCCACTGAGCCACCCAGGCGCCCCCCTCTGCCCATTTCTTGATTGGATTATTTGTTCTTTGGATGTTGAGTTTGAGAAGTTCTTGATAGATTTTGGATACTAGCTCTTCATCTGATATGTCATTTGTGAATATTTCCTATTCTGTTAGGTGTCTTTTGGTTTTGATGACTATTTCCTTTGCTTTGCAAAAGCTTTTGATCTTGATGAAGTCCCAATAGTTCATTTTTGCCCTTGTTTCCCTTGCCTTTGGTGATCTTATTAGGAAGAAGGTTCTATGGCTGAGGTTGAAGAGGTTGCTCCTTTGTTCTCCTCAAGGATTTTGATGGATTCCTGTCTCAAATTGAAGTCTTTTACCCATTTTGAGTCTATTTTTGTGTGTGGTGTAAGGAAATGGTAGTTTCATTTTTCTGCATGTGCTGTCCAATTTTCCCAACACCATTTGTTGAAGAGACCTTAATTTCTCTTTCTTCTGTCTTGCTGTTGGTGTATAGAAATGCAACTGATTTCTGTGCATTGATTTTAAATCCTGACACTTTACTGAATTCCCATATGAGTTCTAGCAGTTTTGGAGTGGAGTCTTTTGGGTTTTCCACATAAAGTATCCTATCATCTCCAAAGAGTGAGAGTTTGACTTCTTCTTTGCTGATTTGCATGCCTTTTATTTCTTTTTGTTGTCTGATTCCTGAGGCTAGGGCTTCTAGTACTATGTTGAATAGCAGTGGTGATAGTGGACATCCCTGCCGTGTTCCTGACCTTAGGGGAAAAGCTCTCAGTTTTTTCCCATTGAGAATGATACTCGCTGTGGGTTTTTCATAGATGGTTTTGATGATATTGAGGTATGTACCCTCTATCCCTACACTTTGAAGAGTTTTGATCAAGAAAGGATGCTGTATATTGCCTCTTCAGCATCTACTAAGAGTATCATATGGTTCTTGTTCTTTCTTTTATTAATGTATTGTATCACATTGATTGATTTGCAGATGTTGAACCAACCTTGCATCCTAGGAATAAATCCCACTTGGTTGTGGTGAATAATCCTTTTAATGTACTGTTGGATCCTATTGGCTACTATTTTGGTGAGAATTTTCGCATCTTTGTTCCTTCAAGGATATTGGTCTGTAATTATCTTTTTGGTGGGGGCTTTGTCTGGTTTTGGGATCAAGTTAATGCTGGTCTCATAAAATGAGTTCAGAAGTTTTCCTTCCATTTCTATTTTTTGGAACAGTTTCAGGACAATAGGTATTAATTCTTCCTAAAATGTTTGGTAGAATTCCCCTGGGAAGCTCTCTGGCCCTGGGCTCTTGTTTTTTGAGAGATATTTGATGACTGCTTCAATCTCCTTACTGGTTATGGGTCTGCTCAGATTTTCTGTTTCTTCCTGGTTCAGTTTTGGTAGTTTATATGTCTCTAGGAATGCATCCATTTCTTCCAGATTGCCAAATTTGCTGGCGTATAGTTGCTCATAATATGTTCTTGCTTGTATTTCTTTGGTGTTGGTTGTAATCTCTTCTGTTTCATTTGTGATTTTATTTATCTGAATCCTTTCTCTTTTCTTTTTGATAAGTCTGGACAGAGGCTTATCAATCTTATCAATCCTTTCAAAGAACCAGCTCCTAGTTTCGTTGATCTCTTCTACTATTCTTTTGGTGTCTATTTCATTGATTTCTGCTCTGATCTTTATGATTACTCCTGCTGGGTTTAGGCTTTCTTTGTTGTTCTTTCTCCAGCTTGTTTAGGTGTAGGGTTAGGTTGTGTGCTTTCTTGAAAAAGTCTTGTATTGGTATATTTTCCTCTCAAGACCATCTCTGCTCTGTCTTATAGATTTTGAACAGTTGTGTTTTCATTTTCATTTGTTTCCATGAATTTTTTAAAAGTTCTTCTTTAATTTCCTGTTTGACCCATTCATTATTTAGTAGGATGCTCTTTAGCCTCCATGTATTTCAGTTCTTTCCAACTTTCCTCTTGTGATTGAGTTCTAGCTTCAGAGAATGTGTGTGTGTATAAAGACTGCTGAATAGAACAGAGCCACCCACTTGATTTGGGGTATATTTTGGTCTCTTAGAAGAAAGTATGTCCCAAAATTTTAAAGAAAGAAAAACATATATATATATATATATATATATATATACACAAAAATAAGGTTTGACACCATGAAGAGATAGAATATGACCATAAAGATGAAAATTTAAAAATAATTCTGAAAAGGAGTTGATAAGTTTTTCGGAAAAAAAAAAAAAAGAGGGAATGTGCTAGACTGCTAGACTAGAACAAAGCCATTATGCTAGATTAGGGTATGTTTTGATATGTTAGAAAAAATTCATATCCCAAAATTTTTAGAAAAATAAACTTGTATGTATACAAAAATTATGGTTAAATACAATGAAGGGAGAAAATATGACTATAACAATGAAGGTTTAAAAAGATTTTTTTAAGAAGTTAAACCAGTTTAACAACATTAAAAAGGACAAAGGAATAGTTAAAGAATAGTAAAAGAAATCAATAAAATTAACAAAATTTAACTTTGCAAGACTAAAGGATCATGGGGCAAAAGCCATGAATTCTATGCATTGCTTTCCCCTAGCTCTGGAGTTCTGCTGTTCTTGATAGGTGACCTTGGTCTTTGCAGGATGTTATTGCTGATCTGCAGGAGGAGTTTGTTGCAATGATTCTCAAATGTCTTTGCCCAAGGCAGATTTGAAGCACCCTTACCAAGGATCAGGCTAAGTAATCTGCTCAGGTTAGTTCTCAGAGCTTTTGTTCCCTGAACACTCTCTGTAGTGCTTTGGGGTATGAGAATGTAAATGGTGGCCTCCCAATCTCCAGCCCAGAGGAGCCAAGAGCTCAGGGCCCTACTCCTCAGTGTGCCCCCAGAGATAAGCAGTCAGTCAGTCCTGTCTCCCTGGTCACCGGCTGCACTCCAAGCTCACCTGGCCTGTGACTGAGTGTTTCTCTCTCTGATCTCTTCAGATCTATCTGAAGGAGGACATGAAAACACTCTAGGGATCCTCCCACGTTTATTCCGGGCATTGGCCACCATCTCCTAGAATTTTCTCACATGGCCCCTTTTGGAGTCTCCAAACCCAGCAGATTCCTGACATGCTGCTTCAAGCTCATTGATTTTTTCCCCTCATTTGTGTTAGTCTAATGATGAATCCATCAAAGTCATTCTTTGATTCCTTCATTCAGTCTTTGATTTCTTGGATTTTCTTTTAAATTTTTCTTAGGGTTTCCATCTCTTTGCTACAAAGAGATGTTTTCACTGGAGCCCTTAACATATTAAACGTAGTCATTTTACATTTCCTATCTGATAATTCCAAAATACTCCCTTATCTCATTTTGGACACTTTTATCCCTTTAGACTGTGCTTTTTCTTGCCTTTTGTACCATGTCATAATTTTTTGTTGAGAACTGAACATGCTGTGTCAAGAAATAAGAACCTGGAGCACCTGGGTGGCTCAGTGGGTTAAGCCTCTGCCTTCAGCTCAGGTCATGATCCCAGGGTCCTGGGATCAAATCCCACGTTGGGCTCTCTGCTCAGCAGGGAGCCTGCTTCCCTTCCTCTCTCTCTGCCTGCCTCTCTGCCTAGTTGTGATCTCTGTCAAATAAATAAATAAAATCTTAAAAAAAAAAAAAAAAAAGAAAAAAGAACCAAGGTACATAGGCTTTTTTGTGAGAAGTGATATGTTTATCTGGCTAGAGTTTATGCTGCACTAATGTTTGCTGTAACTCAAAGGGTGAGAGGCTTCAGCTTCCTCTGTGCCCTTATTTTTGTCCCCATTTTCTCTGGTTTTCCCTAGAAACTCCTTAAATAGAGTCTGTCTTAAAGCTCTCTCAGTAATCCACTATCAATTTACTGGATCCCTATTGAATTGGTTAGAAAATATTGGGGAGGAAGAACATTCTGTAATTTTACAGTTAATTGTCCTTTTGGGGGTGTGCCAGTGTCTCTGAGTTGTGACATTTAGAAGCATTTCTTAGCCTTTTTCTTTTCCTCCCCCTGTGAGACCTGAAGACTAGTTGTTTATTTCTTCTTTGCCTTGGATAAGGCTCTGGTAAAGTATTTTCCTTTGAGGGCAGTTTGTTATGGGGAACATAATGGTCTGGGACTATTTCAAAATTGTGATTCTCTAATTCTCCATGACTGGAAGTAGGAGGTAATTTTTCTTGAATCTTCAGCAAAAGCCTTCCTCCTTTCCTGAAGGAGCTCATGAAAGTACAGGTGTTGTCACCTTCATGAGGTGGGGATCCTGGTGATCGGAACTGAAGTGATGGGGGACTACGTACTGGTGATCAGTAGACGTCTTTATTTCTTATAATCACTTCTTTTATACCTTCCACAAGATCTGATTACAAACAGGATATAGATTTATGTGCAGGGCATGGGCTTCCTGTGAGATGTGATTCACATGCAGGCAATCAAGTCAGACAAGTGTACAACAACAATTATCTCTTAGCTTTAAATGACGATATCTCTTTGCTTTAAATGACAAGAACAAGTTAAGGATTCTCCACACTTATCAGATCTATCTGAAGGAGGACAGGAAAACACTCTAGGGATCCTCCCACGTTTATTCTGGGCATTGGCCCAGGAAGATTCTTGCCCTCAATCTCCTAGAATTTTCTCACAGGATTCAACATGACCCCAGTCACACTGGCAAGGATCTGGTTTGTGTTCCAACAAGGTGTTCTTCCCAAGACTGGATCCTCAGGAATTTTTAACTCTCAACTCTCCCTATGAGCAAGTAATAGGTCTGTATACGTCTGTGTCTTCAGTTTTTGGGGCAGTGGTTTGCTATGTGACCTCAGTGCTCTGCTAGATCTAACAAGAGCTATTGATTATTAATGTGTTTAGTTTGTTTCTTGTTGTGAATATGGGAGTGATCCTTTCCAAGATCTTTGCATATCAGAGTGGAAACTGTAATTGTCCCTTGGAGTTTTTTTTAAAACCTGCTATTTATACTAGTCTTGGAATGACTAGTTTATTACGAAGCAAAATATATTATGAAGCAAAATATATTTTGCTTCATACATCATGAAGCAAAATATATTTTGTACATATTACACTTTGTGACACTTGCCACATACCTCAATTAATTACAGCATACAGGGATATTTTTTCTACATCCTTACTCTTTAATAAATAAATCCTAAAGCTAAGACCATGTCTTCTGTGCAGAAACATTTCAATCTGTGTCATTTTTGCAGTAGATATTTATGGGAGGCCTGTTCCAATCATGCATGAATGTAAATATTTAATAAGCACCAGTTTTTCTAACTTGATACTTTTTTTTTAATTTTCAGAGGTAGTTTCAGATATTTAAGTTCTTATTAAGTTAAAAAGATGATTCAAGCTCAGTACTCAATACATTCTTACTGACAAATAATGTTTATTATGTAAAAATTGTATGTAGTTTCTTATCTTTGGTCTTTAAGGTCAGCGTTGTTTTCAATTTGTTATGCATTTTTAAAAAATTTGGTCTTTCCCTTTTCTTGAACCAAATCTACCTTAACAGATAGGATTTTAAAAGAGTTCCCCTGGAGAATTATTTCAAGCTATTTAAGCTGCCATCAGTTCCTGATTTAGCATTTTTAATAAACTTCCTAGGGCAAAGGATTAATTTCCCTGGACCCTCTTTATCCTTGATGTAAAATATAATGTTTAATTGAGGATGGATCATTGTTTGCCTGCTGTCTTCCCTGTATGTTTATGAATAAATAGATACAAGTTTAGAGAATGGAAGAAAGCCAGGGTAAAATAAAAGTATTCCCAATCCTTAAAATTTGTGGCTAAATAAAAACAGCAACTAATACATATGAATGTAAATAGGATTACTTTTACCACATTAAAGTGAACGCATTAAAGAAACATATGTCTACTGAGGCAGTTTATAGCCAAATAGTTGCATTAAATTGCCTACATGCTTATTGATCCTTATCTAAAACTCATCTAAAAACAGAAGTTCCATTATCTTAGCAAAACTGTGGTTCACATAGTGACCCAGAAATTTGGGGCTATAGCATTGTTATAGAGAATTAGATTAGTATGTCAATGCTCAGTAATTCCTCAACATTATAATGGGAAATAAGTCTAAGAAAATACATACAATTATTCCTACTGTTATTACATATATACATGTAAATATCCAGAACTCAGTGATTTCACAGCATAACAAATTATCATTTGTAAGATTTCTGAGTCTCAAGGTTGAACCCACATAAAACCCTTTCAAGAAAATAAGAAACTAGATGAGAAGCCATATATTGGGTGGAAAGAGGTATAAGGATTGCTGGCAAACAGCACGTGAATTAAGAATACTCTTTGTTAAAATCAAACATCCTCTCAGCGTTTCTAATAAGATCTGGTAAAACTTATTTATAACAAAAATCCTACCATGGTGCCATGAGGAAAACACAAGCTAGAGCCATCGACAATATTTTTCTTAAGGATAACCGAGGATGATATTATCTCACCCGTTCACTCTTATTCTTATTGATGGTGACCATATAATATATTGTCAAATGAAACACATTTGAAAATAAAAGATGGCACTTACTGGGTAAGATGTTGAGATAACAGGCTCAAATTGAGACTATCTCAGGAAAACTGAGATATATTTGGTAAAGTAAAAAACATCAGCCTTATGGTTAGGTGACTTACTTTCCTTCTACCCAAAGAGAAGTGTTAAAAAATTACCAATGTTTTCTATGGTAGAACATATATATTAGTAAATGGATAATATAAAATATTTTTTAAATTAAAAAATTTAATCATTTTAAGGTCAGTTTTAAAAATAACAAGAAAGCAATCATTTTTCAAAATAAACTGATGCTAAACCAAAAGAATTTAGAACCAGAGCCTTGGAAATACATCTAACATGTATTTCACATAAAAAAAATTCTATCATCTATGTACTTCTTCAAATTAGAAATTTACATCTAGACTCTTTAATAATTTCCAAAAGGAAAAGGTTTAATAGAATATTAATACATAATGGGATATGAATCTACTATGTACTTTTTTCTTTTTTATATATTTCTTAATTTTACTTTTAAAAATTTGTAGACATTTTGGGTACTGTTGTAGGGTTACAGACAAATTCAAAGAAAATTACAGAGAGTTCCCATATACACCTTCACACAGTTCCCTTCCTATTAATATTTTGTGCTAGTGTGGTACATTAATTACCTTTGGTGACAAAGAATTGACATATTACTAACTAAAGCCTATAATTTACATTTGGATTTACTTTTCATGTTGTATATTCCATAATTTTTGATAAATGTACAATATGTATTCATCATTACAGTATTGTACTGCATAGTTTGATTGCCCCCCCAAAAAATATCTGTGGAAAATCAGTAAGGACAAAGTTGAACTGAACAACACCATGAATGAACTGGGTGTCATTGGCATATATAGACTACTTTATTGATTAGTAGCAGAATTCACATTTTTCACAAGTAACATGAAACACTCATTAAGATAAACCACATTTTAATGTATTTAGAAGAATAGAAATCATTCGGTGTCTACTGTTGGATTGATAGAATTGAACTAGAAATCAGTAACAGAAAGATAATTGGAAAATCACGTAATATATGGAGATTAAAAAACACACTTCTAAATACCTGGAGTAAAAAAGAAATCTCAAGAGAAATTTAACAATAGTTTGAAGTAAATGAAAATGAAAACACAATCTACCAAAATGAAAACAATACATAAAGGGAAATGTATAGTTTCAATTGTATATATTAGAAAAGGAGAATGATCTAAAAATCAGTCATGTAAGTTTCCATCTTAGGAAAGTCTAAAAAGAAGAACAAATTAAATCCAAAGTAATAGAAGAAGAGAAGTAATACAATTAGAGCAGAAATGAAGACATTAAAAACAGAAAATTGATAAGCCTCTAGCCACACTAAGTAAAAAAAGAAAGGATACAAATTACTAATATCAGAAATGAAAGAGGGGACATCACTACAGACCTCGGGGAATTTAAAAGAATAAGTAAAAGCATATTATGAACAACTCTATGTCCACAAATTTGGTAACTCTAGAAGACCCAATCTGTCAAACTCACACAAGAAGAAATAGAAGATTTGAATAAGTCTGTGTCTACCGAAGAAATTGAGTTGATAGTTAATAAACTTTCAAAACAGAAAGCAACAGGCCTTGGCAGAGTACAGAGAATTTTTAGGGCAGTGAAAAATACTCTGAAAAAGAGGAGGGAGGAGGAGGGGAAGGGGGAGGGGGAGGAGGGGGAGGAGGAGGGAGGGGGAAGAGGGAAAGGGGAAGGAGGGAAAGGGGGAGGGAGGAGGGGGAGGAGGGGAAGGAGAGGAGGAGGTGGGGGGAGGAGAGGAAAGGGAGGGAAGGTTGAAGAAGAAGAAGAAGAAAATACTCCGTATGATATTACAATGATGGATAAATGTCATTACACATTTTTCAAATTCACGGGATGCACTATACTTATACAGAACCCTTAAGTCAACTATGGACTTCAGGTAATTATGATGTGTCAATGTAGGTTCATCTTGGTAAAAAATGTATTTTTCTTGTGAATGCTGTTGATAATGGAAGAGGGGATATATGTGTGGAGACAGGTGGTATATAATAATAAATCTCTTTACCTTACTCTCAATTTTGTTGTGGACCTAAAACTAATCTAAAAAAAGTAAATCTTTAAAAACTATCCCCTATGGTCTACTTATTTATTCTTATCTACTTCACCCCAAACCTCAGGCAACCACTGATCTTTTTACCATCTTTATAGTTCTGCCTTTTTGAGAATATCTTATAGATGGAACCATGCAGTACATAGCCTCTAGAAATTGGTTATTTTCACTTAGCAGCATGCATTTAAAGTTCCTTGATGTCTTGCTATTAATTGATATCTCATTTATTTTTATCATCATAATAATATTCCATTTTAAATATACCAGTTTACCTATTGATGTACATCTTGGTAGCTTCCAAACTTTAACAATTATGAAAAAGCTACTATAAGCACTCATGTATAGTTTTTGTGTGGACATAGTTTCATTTCCTTTGGGCAAACACCAAGTAGTGCCATTGGTGGATAATAAGGTAAGAGTGTATCAGTTTTGTGAGAAACTGCGAAACTGACGACTGTCAAAGTGGATATGCTATTTTGCAGTCCCACCAACAAAAATGAGAATTTTGTTGCTCCAAAACTTCATAAATAATTTGTTTCTCATGTGAAAAATCCATTGTCTGTAGGATTTCAAAAATTCAAAATTCATATATAAGCTCTTTAATATCCCAAAGTAAGAGTTTTAACAGTTATGAATCTATATAACTGATTTTGTTTAAGCAGGCATTTTTAAAGTTTTAGGGGCAATTTAATGTTCTCAAGAATGTTAGAAATTTCCTTGGCAATTAAAGATAAGAACACAAAACAACAACAAAAATAATTCTGTGCATTCTTGATGGGTGGATTTGAAAATATCTATAAATATTTTAGTGAGCAAAACCCATGATTAAAACAATGAATACTGTTACGCTGAAAAAAATAAATTAATTAAAAAAAAAACCTCATGATTAATTCACTCTGTTTTGATCTATATAAATTTTATTATATCTTTACTATGATCATTATTATAATTAATACATAAAACTAGAGAGATTGGAGTTATGATATATTGTATTAATTATATAAAACCAGAAAAAATATAAAACCAGGATTTTCTAAATAACTAAATTTATTTATTCTGCTATAATCACTTAAAATCTGTTACTATTATTATTGATATTTTGAGGGAGAGCCAGTAAATATTTTTACTAATGATAGATAAAATAATTTAGATTACTCTTTTATTCCATTTTTGCATCTTCTTAAAAATATTTTTGTTGTGTTTTGTTTTATAAAATGTTTGGAAAGATGTGATAAAAATAAGGTTTTTCCCTAGGAAGTAAATTTTTAGTGATGTTAATAATTTTAGAATACTATATTTGAGACTTCTTAGACTTATACTGCTATGTGGCATTTTGTTTAACACTCTACAAATTAAGAGAGAGCCAAAGAAAAATAACATGGTATATGATTAAGATATTGTAAATAAGCACTATTAGGAAAGAATAAGGGATGAGAGAAGACAGAAGCAATGACTTAATTGTAGTTCCTAAGCATCATTAGAGATCTTGAATGAAATTCACTGAGCCTTTGTCCTTTCCCACTGAAGATTGCGGGGAATATAGTTTAAATTTGGCAGTGCTGGTATTAAGAGTCACGTTGTCAGTATGGACAATGAAAACCCACAATTAACATCATATTCAATGATGAAAAATAGAGCTTTTGCCCTAAGATCAGGAATAAGACAAGGATGTTTGGGGTGCCTGGGTGGCTCAGTGGGTTAGGCCTCTGCCTTCGGCTCTGGTCATGATCCCAGAGTCCTGGGATCGAGCCCCACATTGGGCTCTCTGCTCAGCAGGGAACCTACTTCCCCTCCTCTCTCTCTGCCTGCCTCTCTGCCTGCTTGTGATCTCTCTCCCTCTGTCAAATAAGTAAATAAAATTAAAAAAGAAGAAGACAAGGATGTTTGCTCTCACCACTTTTATTCAACATAGTACTGGAAATCCTAACCACAGTAGTCGGACAACAAAAGGAATAAAAGGCATCCAAATTGGCAAGGAAGAAATAAAACATTCACTACTTGCAGATACTATGATACTATTCTATATAGAAAACCCTAAAGACTTTGTAGAAAAGGTACTACAACTGATAAATGCATTCAGTAAGCTCACAGGATACAAAATCAATGTACAATATTCCATTGTATTTCTATACACTAATAATGAAGAAACAGAAAAATAAATTTAGAAAGTAATCCCATTTACAATTGCACCAAAAATTATAAAATACCTGGTAATAAACTAAACCAAGGAGTTGAAAGACTCATACTCTGAAATCTATAAAACACTGATAAAACAAATAGAAGACAACACAAACAAATGGAAAAGTATTCCACACTCACCGATTGGAAGAACAAGTATTGTTAAAATGTCTATACAACCCAAAACAATCTACATGTTTAATACAATCTTTATCAAAACACCAACAGCATTTTTCACAGAAGTGGAATAAACAATCCTAAAATTTGTATGGAACTTCAAAAGACCCCAAATAGTCAAAACAATCTTGAAAAAGAAAAATGAAACAGAGGTATCAGAATTCCAGATTTCAAATTATACTACAAAGTTGTAGTAATCAAAAGAGTATGGTGCTGACACAAAAATGGACATACTAGTTAATGGAACAGGATAGAAAAGCCAGAAACAATCCCATGTTTATGTGGCCAATTAATCTTCAACAAAAGAGGCAAGAATATGCAATGGAAAAAAGACATTTTTTTCTCAAAAATGATTTTGGGAAAACTGGACAGCTACACACATAAGAATGAAACTGGACAACTTTCTTTCACCATAAACAAAAATAAACTCAAAATGAGTTAAAGACTTAAATGTGATACTTGCAACCATAAAAATCCTAGAAGAGGTCACTCTCTGACATCAACTGTAGCAACTTTTTTCTAGATATGTCTCTTGAGACAAGAGAAATAAAAGCAAAAAATAAACTATTGGGACTACATCAAAATAAAAAGCTTCTGTACAGCAAAATAAATAACAAAACTCAAAGGCAATCTACTGAATGGGAGAAGATATTTGCAAGTGACATATCTGATGAAGTGTTAGTATCTGAAATATTATACAGAATTGATATAACTCAACACCCCCAAAAGAAATAATCCAATTAAAAATCGGCAGAAGACATGAATAGTCATTTCCCCAAAGAAGGTATCTGAACAGCCAGCAGAGACATGAAAAGATGTACAATGTCACTCATCATCAGGGAAATGTAAATCAAAACTACAATGAGGTATCACCTCACCCCTGTCAGAATGGCTAAAATCAACAACAAAAGAAACAGCAGGTGTTGGTGAGGATGTGGAGAAAGGGGAAAACTCTTGTGTTATTGGTGGGAATGCAAACCGGTGCAGCCACTCTGGAAAATAGTATGGAGATTCTTCAAACCATTAAAAATAGAACTACGCTAGGATCCTGTAATTACAACTGCTGGATATTTACCTAAAGAGTACAAAAACACTAAACTAAAAGGATATATACAACATTATTTTATATATGGTATATTATAACAACATTATTTATAATACTCAGATTATGGAAGCAGCCCATTGATAGATGAATGAGTAAAGAAGATGTTGTATATACAACATATACAATGGAATATATTCAGCCATAAGAAATAATGAAATCTTGCCATTTGCAAGAACATGGATAGAGTTAGAAAGTATAATACTAAGTGAAGTAAGTCAGTCAGAGAAAGACAAATACCTTATGACTTCACTCACATATAGAATTCAAGAAACAAAAAAATGAAGAAAGAAAAAAAGACAACTACAGAGGGAAGACTTTTTTTTTTTAAGATTTTATTTATTTATTTGACAGAGAGAAATCACAAGTAGACAGAGGCAAGCAGAGAGAGAGAGAGGAGGAAGCAGGCTCCTGCCAAGCAGAGATCCCAATGTAGGACTTGATTCCAGACCCTCAGATCATGACCTGAGCCAAAGGCTTTAACCCACTGAGCCACCCAGGCACCTGGGAAGACTCTCACTATAGAGAACAAAATGATGATTAGCAGAGAGGAGATGGTGGGGTAATAGGTGAAAACGGTGATAGATTTAAGGTTATACTTGTCATGAGGTGCCCTGGAGTAATATATAGAATTGTTTAATTACTATATTGTACACCAGAAACTAATATCACACTAAATGTTAACTATACTGAAACACACACACACACAAAAACAAAAAAAAAATTTCTTTAAAGAAAAATAGGAGATACGATTTAAAAAGAAATACTGGTGGTCTAACTAAGGAAACATTGTTATTTTCCTTCTAATTTGAAGCTTCTTTTCACAGCTGGGGAAAAAAAAAGGCATTTAAAAAAATTAGTCACTCTTTCTACTACTTTGTTAAAATTGCCCTCCCAATGTGAACCAACTTCCTACAGTAATATTTTTAAAGTGTTCTGGTGCTGTGAAGAATATTTAATTATGTGATTATCTTTCATGATGTGTGTAGTTAATTGTCCTTACGTCAAATGTAAATGATTTTGAACAATAAAAGTGAATGAGTAATGTTCCGGCTGTGAACAACAGATGTCATGTGGATTTTGATTTCCTAGTCATTTATAAATATTTCTTTTCAAGTATAGAAAAACAATTAGTTAGAATTACAGACTAATACCCATTCAAATCTAAGTGTAAGAATGAAAAGCAATATGAATTATGGAACTACAGAACACTACATAGGAAAAAAATTTGTTATATTCATGTTCTTAAAAAACACAAAGTATGATATTTATAAACTATGGATAGCCTAATTATAATTCTTTGGAACAATTAGTGCAATCTCATATAAAACAACATCTTTCTCTGCTTCTGACCAGTGCCTTATATAGTCTTGCCGACAACAATCTGAGTTTATTGAACGATATAAGTAAGAGTAAGAAAAATAATAAAGGATACTTTTTAGTTTGCTGGCTATTTTCTGTTAACTGACAGGCATCTATTCCCCTTTTACTTGAAAACAGAACATATTTTCTTGGTGATCAGCTATCCATCTACTTTGAGCCCACGTAATTTAGGTAGAGTGATTATGATTCTGAGTCCAGGATTAGTCCAGGGTTAGTCATGTGACACAGGTCCAGTCAACGACGACATCACATTCATCCCTCAGAGTATTTGGGCTCAGAGAGGGTAACATGATTCATGGAGTGTCAAACTCTTGGAACTTTTGCTTGAGTGATTAGGAGAAAGGCAAACATTCTTCTGCACTGGAATTACTGAAGTGACCAGAAAAGCTTCGAGCTCAGGGAATCACGAAGAGCAGTCGTTTTGCTAAGGAGAGAAGCCAAACAGAAGGAAACAGAGCTGTGAGGCAGAGAAAAATAAATATTGATGAAGTCATTTGAGCTGCTGGATTCAGCCATGTGCTACTTCTTTCTCTAATTTGTCAAAAAGAGTCTCTTCAGACCAAACTCTAGCCAGGTTACTCTGAGCCCTTTCTTGACTAGGCCTCAACTTTTTTTAATAAAGACTTGAGCAAACATGAACATGAACATCCCTAAGATGACCCTAGGATCAGTTGAAATGCCTGCCTGAGAAAACACAAGGCTGCCAAATGGACTTACTGTTTGTTCCAGCCAACACCCAAACATAGCAGCCCCATCTCCCAGTGTCTGTGGGAGGGTAGGAGCCTACCTTCCGGAAATGTTAGTTAGCAAATGCAGATAGGTGGATCAATCCCTTCTTTGCTTTTTATAATTTTCCACTTCCCTGACTCTTTTGAGCTTTGCTCACCCTGCTTCCTACTCCTGCATTTTCCACTTAGGGCCCTCAGTCACCTCTGTATAGACTGAAGCTCAGCTCAGTTCGTGGTAGGCTCTTTTCCCTATTGCAATAACACATTATTGATGAAAATCTGTCCTTACCACTGTAACTGGTATACAGCTGTATCTTTGACGTTTGTGTATGGGAGCCAATAAGCTGACATGTAGCAAGTTGAGTTCAGTTTCTTTATCATCTGCAAGCAAAAATAATTAATTTACTGTATGTGTAACCTGGAGTTTGAGTTCTCCTCTCCATGTGCCCATATTTGTATTTTGAAAAGATGATCCTGATAATACCATTGTGAGACAGTTGTGCCACAGATTCCTCTTCATTTCTAAGAGGAAATAAGCATAAACCTTGTCTGATAGTTACACTGATATTGGCTTGATTGAAGGAAAAGTCTAAATTGTAGAAAAGAGCTTATAAACAAGACAATATTTTTCTAGAATGATTACTATTGACAATTACAATTTGTTTTTTCACAAGCACAGTTTTTAAAGTTCTTCCTCTTCTTATTCGTTTCCCATTCAGTAAAGCCCTTAAGATCTTCCTCCACCTTCTTTCTCTTTTTCTCTCTCTTTGTTCATTTTTTCTTTTTTTCTCCTTGTTCCCTCCCTTATTCCTTTACTCCTTTTTCCATACCTACAGGCTAAATCCAAAGTGTTTGTCTAAGTGAAAGTCCTGTGCTTCAGAGTGGTAGCAGCTATCCCAAGCTGAGTGAATTAACACTGACACATTTACACTCTAAATTATGGTTGGAGAGAGCCAATAAAGACTTTTTTCCCCCTAAATCTTTTTAAATCAGATCCTTAGCAAAATATGATGTTCAGTGTGGCTTCAACTGTGGAGAACAAAGAAGAATCAGACATGGGCAATTGAGAGAGGTAAAGGAGTGTAGCTATTGACCTACAGGGAAATTTCCTTCAAATACTCAAACAATGACTGACTGTGCCTACAAATATATACTGTATCATCACACCAGAGGGTCTCTGTATGAAAATCATGTGTTGAAAAAAATGGCACTAAGCTTCAGAAAAGCAGTAGTTTCTGCAAGGAAAGAGGGGTTTGGTGAAACAGGAATGCCTTTTTTTTTTTTTTTTTTCCGTAAGATTTTATTTATTTGAAAGAGAGAGAGAGCATGAGCAAGAAAGGGTTGACGGAGAGGGAGAAGCAGACTCCCTGCTGAGGTGGGAGACCTATGTGGGTTTGGGACTCGATCCCAGGACTCTGGGATGATGACCTGAGCTGAAGTCAGATGACTAACTGACTGAGCCACCGAGTTTTAGAGTTGTTACTCTCCAACTTGATTGCATATTGAAATAAAAAAGGATACTCTTTTGTTTCTTTTTTCAAATTTTTATTTAAATTCTAGTTAGTTAACATATAGTGTAATATTGCTTTCAGGAGTGTAAAAATTTAGTGATTCATCTCTCTCTCTCTTCTAATGCTGATGTCTCATTTTTGCTCCACAGATTCTGATTTAATTCATCTGGGTTAAAAAAAAATATATATAGGGGCATCTGGGTGGCTTAGTGGGTTAAGCCTCTGCCTTTGGCTCGCGTCCTGGGATCGAGCCCCACATCAGGCTCTCTGCTCAGTGGGAAGCCTGCTTCCTCCTATCTCTCTCTGCCTGCCTCTCTGCCTACTTGTGATCTCTGTCTGTCAAATAAATCAACAAAATCTTAAAAAAAAAAAAAAAAAAAAGAAAAGAAAAGAAAAGAAAAGAAAAAGAAAAAGAAAATGGGGGTGTAATCTGAATCCAAGGTTGAAAATTATTCTTTTGAGATCCCAGGTCAAAGGCAGGCTTCTAGGCATTGTGGCGCATTTCTATAGTAGCCTCCAGTATAGCTGCTTGATACTAGGTTCTAGAGATTTATAATTGAATAAAGATTGAATATTCTTTTAAGGTTAATGTAGCCCCCTGTTAAGGGGTGTGTGGGTTGCCCAGTCATTTAAGCATCTGACTCCCAGTTTGAGGTTAGGTCATGATCTCAGGGTCATGAGATCAAGCCCCACATAGGGCTCTGAGCTCAGCACACAGTCTGCATAGATTCTCTCCCTCTCCCTCTCACCCCACCTGCTCACTCTTTCTCTCAAATAAATAAGTATATCTTTAAAAAAGTATAGGTCCGTGTTGAGCCAAATATGTTTTTCATTGGAACTTAAGCAATATCTATATTATTTACATAGGAAAAATGTGAATGAGTTCTTAATGAATTTTGAAAGAAAATATGCAACTATTGTGAGTTAAGGGACTCCTTGTACATTAGTAATTTAATATAACAGAAACAGTCCCTTAATGGAAATTATTTTAAATATATTACACAGCTTAGAGTATGTTTCAAATTCTTAGATAAATTGCTTCAGTTGGGAAAATTATAATGTATGTTAAGCTGAATCCATTTGTAAATTTTTATAAAATGACTTTATAGTAATTATTTTTTGTAGATAAAATATAAACTGTTTCTCAGATTTGTGTATGATTCTGGGAATTATAGGTAGGTATGTTTTCATGATGTGCTTATAAGACTTTTTTTCATTTGTGCTTATAAAATATTTACATTACCTGTAAGATATGTTTAACTGTTACAATTTTTTGAGTGTGTCTTATATTCCCTGAGAAGAAATACATTTTATTGTCAAATACTTTGTAATTCTGTAAATCCCTTCATCAAACACAACCCTAAAATCATCACCTTATCAAAAAAAGTATTAGGTGTATTTTTATAAGTATACAATGTTTATTACTGTTAGGAAAATAATTATTACTATAAAATAAAGGTAATATCTGGATCCTTCATTTGAGTATTTAAACTTTACATTTTAAAAATATATATATATAAGTTTTAAAAATAATGCATGCATACATCAAACATTCATAAGATTGTAAAGGATATTGTTCAGTTCTGAGTCCTTAGTTGTGAATAAAGACTAAATTCATAGAATTAGAATTGTTGACTCAGAGTGTGTTATTTTAATTTTGAAAGACATTATCAGGTTATCCTGCATAAAGTTTAACTAACATTCCAACCCACAATAGGTGAGAATAATTCATCCCCAGCTCTTGTTAACATTGACATTAAACTGATAGGTATAAATACTTTTGTTAGACTTTTCATATTCATGTCTTAATCATATGTGTGTTGAGCATGTTTTCATATATTTACCAATTTGTTTATATGAAGGCTTTGAATTTTTTTAAAGGGTCATAGTTATGTATATGTATGCATGTGCACATGAGTGTTGCAAACATGTTGCAAATATGTTTTCCTGGCTCACTGTTTGACTTTGGGCTTCTTGGTATTTTGAGAAATGCAAACTTTAAAATATTATATCTTCAAAATTATCTATTATTTGTATTGCATTTTTTCCAATTTTGTCTGTTGCTTAGGAAAGCCTTCCGCATTCTGAGACTATGATAATAATAATATCCCATTATTAATTACTGTAATTACATATAGTGTAAATTATTAATTGCCCACTTTTTTCATTGAAATATAATGCTTAGCAGGAGAGAGAGGGGAAGAGATATGGAGAATAAGAAAGAAAGAGAGAGAGAGAGAAACAAAAATCAAAGAAACATTTAAGTTACTGCAATCTAAATAAAGACAATGTTATAAATAAAATCTTTAAAAAAAAAAAAAAGGGGGCGCCTGGGTGGCTCAGTGGGTAAAGCCGCTGCCTTCGGCTCAGGTCATGATCTCAGGGTCCTGGGATCGAGTCCCGCATTGGGCTCTCTGCTCAGCAGGGAGCCTGTTTCCTCCTCTCTCTCTCTCTGCCTGCCTCTCTGCCTACTTGTGATCTCTCTCTATCAAATAAATAAATAAAATCTTTAAAAAAAAAAAAAAAAGACAATGTTGCCAGAACTTCAGGAGTTCTATATTTGTTTTCTAGGGCTGGAATAACAAATTACCACAAATTAGATGGCTTATTCCCTCACGGTTCTGGAGGCCAGTAGTATAAAAGATTTTGGCTGGTTTCTTCCTTTTGTAAATTCACGGTGGAGTTATCTGGCTTTCCACTGGCCTTTGGAAAGTACTGAATCAGTTGTATTCAACAGATACAAAATCAATCAAAATTTCTATTTCTCTGTTTAAAAATTTTGGTAACTTGTGCTTTTAGGAATTTGTCCATATAAGTTAAATATTCAAATGTATAGTCATAAATTTCATCATATCATCTTACCACCTAATTTTATTTTTTTATTATTATTTTTAAAGATTTTTATTTATTTATTTATTTGAGAGAGAGAGAAAGCATGAGAGGGGGAGGGTCAGGGAGAGGAACAGACTCATCCTCAGCGGGGACCTGATGTGGGACTTTATTGTGGGACTCCAGGGATCATGACCTGAGCCAAAGGTAGATGATTAGCCAACTGAGCCACCCAGGTCCCTTTTTTACCTAATTTTAATGTGCGTGGGGTCTGAGGCACGGTCCCATTTTCTTTCTTTTCAAAGTACTGTCTTTGGGCTTTGTAGAGGCTATGTTATGTTCATTTTCCATTTTATTATTTTCTTCTATGTTCTTTTTTTTAAAGATTTTATTTATTTATTTGACAGAGAGAGATCACAAGTAGGCAGAGAGACAGGCAGAGAGAGAGGAAGGGAATCAGGTTCCCTGCTGAGCAGAGAGACCGATGTGGGACTCGATTCCCGGACACTGGGATCATGACCTGAGCTGAAGGCAGAGGCTTTATCCCACTGAGCCACCCAGGGGCCCCAATTTCCTCCTATATTCTTTATTTTTCTCTTTTCTTTAAGATTCTCTAGAATTAATTGGCTATTTTGTTCTAATTTGTAAACCATAAAATATGTACCAAAATAAATTTTCTCATAAACATGGTTTTAGTTTCCTCACATGTGTTTTTATTTGGAATGTTCTTATTATTCTACAATCAAAAAATTTTTTTGTATTTCATGTGTTTTTTCTTTGACCATAAGCTATTTGAGTGTTATTTCTTTCTTAATTTCAAATATACAACTTTTCAAAATTTTGTTGTTTTTAATTAATTTTTATTAACTAAATTCTATACTTCGCATGACGGTCACTTTTTGCATTCCACAGTTCTAAGGATTTTCACAAGTGTGTAACGTCGTGTATTCATCATTATGGTATCATACAAAATTGTATCTACATCCTCAAAATCTCAGTGTTTCATGACTTTTCCCCTCCACACAGCTGCAGACTCCACTCATGTTTTTACTCTCTATAATTCTGTCTGTTTTGAGAGTGCCAAATAGTTGGAATCATACAAGGTATAGCCTTCTTAGAGTAGGTAGGTTTTGTCTTATGTTACCTTCTAGGAATTTTATAGTTTTGTGTTTTTAATTTAGGGCCATGATCCATTGTGAGTTAACTTTGTGAAAGTTTTAATGTCCGTGTCTACATTCTTCTTTTTCTTCTTCTTTTCTTAGTGCACATGCTGAGGAGTTCTAGTACCATTTCTGGAAAAGATTATTTTTTCTCTATTAATTTCCTTTGTCCCTTTGTCCAAAATCAGTTGTCGGTATTAGTGTGGATTCCTCTATTTCCCCTTCTTCCAGAATTTGACACTTTCTTCATAGGTATAGATGCATTAAGGATTATTATATTGTCTTGGAGAATTGACTACTTTATCATTATTTAATGCCCCTCTTTGTCCCTGGTAACTTTCTTGCTCTGAAGTCTTTTCTGTCTAAAATGAATACAGTTATTCTAGCTATCTTTGGGTTAGTGAGAGCATGGAATATCATTCTCCATCTTTTTCATTGTAATCTATGTCTTTATATGTAAATGTAAAGTAGGTTTCTTATAGACAGCATAAAGTTGAGTTTTTTAAAATTATTCTCTCAATATCTCTTTTCAATGGTATATTTAGACCATTCTCATTCATTCGATTATTGATATAGTTGGATTAGTATCTACCATATTTGTTTTATAGTTGTTGAACTTGTTCTTGACTTCTTCTTAAATTTTTTCTTCCTCTTCTGCTTTCTCTGGGTTTATTGAGCATTTTATATGATTCCATTTATTCTCCTCTTTTAGTGTATCAATTACTTTTTTTTTTTAAATCAGTTGCCCTAGAGTTGTAATATACACTTGCAGTATACATTTATACATATTTATAATACACATTTACAGCTAATCTAAATACATTTTCAAAATACATTGTATCATTTCAAGGACAATGCAGTTAGATTATAGTAGAATATTCCCAATTCTTCCTGCCCTTCAGGTATAACATTGCTGTTCATTCATTTTACCTACACACATCATATAATCTTGCAGTACATTGTTGTTGGTATTATTTGAAATAGAGTTATTACCTCAGTTAAGAACACAAAAACCAAAATATTTTATTTGACTCAGTATTCCTTCTCTAATGTTCTTACTTATTTTCTATAAATCTGATTTTCTGACTATATCAATTTCATTTTCTCTGAAGAACTTCAACATTTCTTGCAATGGTAGGTTTACTGGAAATAAGTTTTCTCACTTTTATTTTTCTGGGAAAGTATTTTTCTTTCACTTTCAAAGAATAATTTTATATTTTAAATGTTTACAATTTAAATGTCTAAACATTAAATGTAAATAATTTTACATTTTAATGTTTCCACTTTCTTATTTGTGGTGATTTCTGAGAAGGGTGATGTCATTCTTTGTTTCTGTGTAGGTAAGATGCTCTTGTCTTTGGCTCTTTCAAGTTATTTTTCCCCCTTTTGGTTGCCTGAAGTTTAAATATGGTATGCCTATAGATTATATATACATATACATATTTATATTATATATATGTGTGTGTGTGTGTCATATATATATATATACATATACATATATATGTATATGTATATATATGACATATATACTTATATATACATATATATGTGTGTGTATATATATATGTGTCATATATATGTATGACATATATATATATATATATATATGACACATATATATATACACACATATATATATCCTTCTTGGTGTTCTCTGACCTTCCTGAATCTAGATTTTGTGTATAACTTCAATTAAAAAATTGATCAGCCATTAAACTTGAAATAATATTTTAGTCCCTTTCTCTGTCCTCCTTCTGGTATTCTCATTTCTTGTATGCTGCATCTTTTGTGTTAGTCCCACAGTTCTCAAGTACTCCGTTCTGTTTTTCTCATTCAGTTTTCTTTTTGCATTTCAGTGTGAGAAGTTATTATTCATATACCTTCAAGCTCCCTTTCCCTTGGGCATGTTCAGTCTACTGATTAGCCAATCAAGAACATTCTTTATTTCTGTTATAGTGTTTTTTATTTCTAGCACTTCCTTTTGATTTTTTTCTTAGAGTGTCCATCTTTCCACTTGGATTACTCATCTGTTGTTGCATGTTGTCAACTTTTTCTATTAGAACCATTAGCATAATTAATTATTTTAAATTCTTTGCCCAGTAATTCCAAATTCTCTGCCATATCTGATTCTCAATCCTTTTTTTTTTTTTTTATCTCTTTAGACTATGTTTTTCTTGCTTTTTAGTATGTCTTTTAATTTTCTGTTGGAAGTCAGATAGTAATAAGGCTTTGTGAAGTTTTTGTTTTTTGGGAAAGGGTTATACTGTGTTTAATGTTTTCTGTAGCTGTAGGTGTCAGGGCTTCATTTTCCTCTAATGACCTTATTTTTCTCCACTGTTGTCTTTGGGTTTCCCTAGAAACTCCTTTTTAAATAGAGTCTGTGTCATGCAGCTCTCTCAGGTTTCATCTACTATTCTTATACTATTATACTGGAGGCCTGTTGATGTGGTTGTAAGGTATACAATGATCTATAAAATCTTACAATAAACAGTATTTTTTTATTTTTTGTTTTTGTTTTTGTGACCTTCAGAAGCCTGTTTTAGTCCCTTCTTTTTTGTGAGACAAGAAGGCTAATGTGGGATGGAGTTGACTAATTGGTCTTCTCTCAGGTCAGTTAAAGATCCAGTTAGATATTCCCTCTTGAGGGGTGGTCTTTGTTATGAAGAACAGAATGGACTGGATGTATTTCAGAATGGCTATTTTCCCCCTTTTTCATGCCAGAAGCAGTAGGAAATTTTTCTCTGATTTTCATTGCGAGTATCTGGTGAAGCTCCTGGAGGTAAAACTAACAAAAGTTTGCACATATGCTGGGGCAGGGGTCTTTCATGCCTGGGATGCAGGGTTTTCAGCTCGGAAGCTAGCCCACATTCAGCTTCAAGCTATTCACCAATTGCTTTTAAACATTTCTACTGGTGACTATCTTTAGCAGCTTCTGTTTCTGATAAGCTGAAATGTCTATATTCGCATGTTTCTCCAGATTTCAGAGCAGTGATTTCTGTCCTGTCACCTGACTTCTCTCATGTCTCTGAAAAGATTTATTGGCCATTTCTTCAGCAATTTTCCTGTTAAGAAATTGGAATTGACAACTTCCAAATTCTTTGTAGGCCTAAATGGAAATTGTAGACTGGTTTTGTCTAAATTGATTTTGGTTTTGATTTTTAACTTAATTTCCTATGTTCATGGAAAACAGAATTATTTTTGGCCCAATATAATGCCAGTTTTTAGTAAATATTCCCTTTGCATTTGCAAAGAATATGTATCCCATAGCTTTTGGTGTAGTATTTTACGTATGTGAATATGATTGTGTTTTTTGTTCAAGTCATTTATATGCTTACAAAAATTCATGTTTTTAAAACAAAGAGAAGCTTTTCCTATAGATTTTAAGTATTCAGGGGCATTTGTTCTTCTACAAATAAATATTTAATTGTTTTGTTTCATGTATTTTCAGACTATATCATAAGTTAGACATCACCTTTAGGAGTTGTCTTGTCTTTCCATCAAGTTGTTATCATTTTGTGTCTCTATCATTGGTAGCATTTTTTACCTTAAAGTCCATTTATGTAATATGAATGTGGCCTCCATGCTGTGTTTTGCTTACTGTTCATACAACATATTGTTTTCCATTCTTTCACATTTAATTTTTCTGTATTTATCTATATCCCTCAAAAAGATATATTATTGTGTATTTGATTTCTTTATTTCTAGCCTCACAATTTTTTCCTTTAAATTGAAGCATGCACATTATTTACATTAGATCTCATTACTGATATATTTCATTTTAAATTTGTTTACTGCTTCCTTTGTTTGAACTCATTTTATTATAGTTTTTTTTTACTTTTTTGGATTGATTTTAATTTAAAAATTAATTTCCTCTTTTATTTGCTTTAATACAATACAGATTTACAACATGAATTCTTGACTTACCAAAATCTAAAATAAATTCGGAGGCATTATACATATACTCCTGAGTTATCTGTAAGATTATTGTATACTTTATTTTATATTTATAAATTTCAAAACACATAATTTTTAAAGTTTTATAAATATTACTGTTATTCACTGAGCTTCATTTCCTCATAATTTTCTACAGCCAAAAGAGTATTCATGCTTATTCTACTAGTATCGGAAGTACATATTTTTGTTTCCCTTAATTGCCTTTTTAAAATTTTTTTTCCTAACGTTATTTTCAATAGAATTCAACATATTCAAGAATTGAATTGTTTTCCAACTCCCATTGTTTTGGTTAACATGTTAAAATTGTGTATGTTTAATATTTTTAATTTAATCCATGTGAATTTCAAAATTTTTATGCAGATTTTTTCCAGAAGATTAACCAATTTTTTTAATTTTCTCCACTTTATTCTTTTCTGTATGGCTTTGATATGCCTTCTTCATCGTGTATTAATGATTTTATCAGATATATATTCTTTTTTATATATTTGTATATTTTTCTGAATTTTCTTTATTTTTACATTGAACTGCTGTCTGTTCATGCATTGATTTTAATTTATGTAATATATCATTCAGAAAACTTTGAATTTGTATCACTGCTCCTGACAGTAGCACTCTTTTAAAAATATTTCCCAGGTTATTCTTACATGGTCTCCTTACCATGTGAATTTTATCATTTTTGCCTTTTTGAAAAATCTTGTTGGTATACTCAATGAAAAAAAAAGTTTGTCATATTTTCTAACATTTTGAATTTATCTTATTTATTAAAAATTTCAAATTTTTTTTTAAATGAGGCATTTTATACTTTTCAGTAAAGTATACGATGACATTGACATGAAACTCAGGATTGGTATCTCCACCAATGTTCCTTAGTCATTCTTAAATCTTAGTATATAACTTAATTGTCACTCCCCTTGTCAATTCCTTTGTTAAGTTTTCTCCTCACACATATATTTTCATCTCATGTTTCATTTTGTTGTTCTTGATATTGTTGCTCTTATTGCTGCTATTGTTTGGTTGTTTGCTGCTTGGCTCTGATCTCTTTTTATGGAGCATAACACCCGCATTTTTTAGTTCTCAGAGAAAGTGCATGGAAATAATTTTTTTTGACCTTCAAAAACTGAAGAAAAAGGTTTTATTTTACTCTTACCTTTCTTTGATAGATAGCTTTCTGTGCATATCTCCCTAACTAAAAGTACCCCTTCCCCCAAGTATTTTCAAAAACATTGCTCCTTTGTAACATTTTCTTCTTACTATTCCTTGTGTAGATATTTATTTTGGTGCCATTCTTATCAGTACAACCCATTACTCGTTCTTCAGCCATGCTTGGTGTCATTAGGGCTATATTGTTTTGGGTTCGTTCTCTCCAGAGAGCAACTCCTAACCTTCTGCTTAAGTAAGGAAATTTACCTGATAGAGACCCAAAAGAACCTAAGGGCTTCATAAAATTGCTTTCAACCGCTTGTCTTCCCCTCAGTCCCACTCTGTGCTTTCAATTCAGCAATACACGTTTGCAGTGACTGGCTTTGTTGCATTAATCAGCTTGCTTCATGGTGAGTCTCCCTTCAGGTATTTATGTTGTAGTCACTAATTTTATGTCTTTTCTGTTATTAATCATTATATTAAAAATGATCCATGAGGGGTGCCTGGGTGACTCAGTCGGGTTAAGCATCTGCCTTTGTCTCAGGTCATAGTCCTGGAGTCCTAGTATCAAGCTCCGCATTGGGCTCCCTGCTCCCTTGCCTTCTGTGTCCCTCTCCCTTGCTTGTGCGCTCTCTCTCTCAGGTAAATAAATAAAGTTTAAAAAAAAAAAAAAAGGATCCATGAAAAAGAGCTCTGATAATCAGGTGGATGGATACACACAATTTAAAAACTGGATATTTTTAAATAGCATTGTACATTACATATTTGTACCAAAAAACACATAATTTCCAAGTTTTAGGAGTTTTTTGTTTATTTGATTGTTTGATTGATGTTCTTTACTTTATAAGTGATTCGTCCTCATTTGTTCAAGTCTCCATTCAAATGACACCTTCTCAGCAAAGTCTTCCCTGACCATGTCACCAATGCCATCATTTGCTACCATTGTGCCTTTATATGTCATTATATATTGGGCCTTTAATCCAATTTCCTAGAATTTACTTGAAATAACTCATTATATTTCACACACTTCATCTTTCTGTCTTGTTTGATACTATATACCAATATTGGGGCACCTCTGTCTCTTGGTGAGTTAAGCATCTGCCTTTGGCCCACATTGGACTGTCTGCTCAGTGGGGAGTTCTGCTTCTCCCTCTGCTCCTCCAAACTGCTTTCTCTCTCTCAAATAAATAAATAAATAATGTGCTTTCTCGCTCTTAAATAAATAAATAAATAATCATTTTAAAAAAATGCTGTATGCCAATTTCTTTGAAAAGTACCTTTTTGGGACGCCTGGGTGGCTCAGTGGTTAAGCAGCTGCCTTCGGCTCGGGTCATGATCCCAGTGTCCTGGGATCGAGTCCCACATCGGGTTCCTTGCTCAGCAGGGAGCCTGCTTCTCCCTCTGCATCTGCCTGCCATTCTGTCTGCCTGTGCTCGCTCTCTCCCCCCTCTCTCTGATAAATAAATAAAATCTTAAAAAAAAAAAAAGAAAAGTACCTTTTTGAAGATACATAGTAGTGTGCCATAGATGTTTGATGAATGAAAAAAATGAATAAATGAATACGATGTTTTGTATATTCAAGATTTTGGTTTCTGAAAAGATGCAACAAAAGATTAGCATTGGCATAGGTCACATTACTTGTAAGCATCTTGGCACAAGTTAGGCACTTAATAAAATTTTTATTTAATAGAGATAGAAAGAATTTCAGTTGTCATTCCAGATGGAATTTTCTGTAATATACACCCATTTTTCTAATAAGCAAAGCCCCTGAGTATCAGAGATCGTGTTATTTTCAGAGCATTAACTATGTGATACTAATCCCTCAAGTGTTTTTCAAAACACCCCAGTTGAGTTATAAGTTATGAAAGTTATAAGTTATGAAAATAAGTATTATACTTATTTTCATTAGTAAATACAAAATCCTGAACTACGATCTTGTTACAACTTCAGGGATTTGTTTGTTTGTTTGTTTGTTTTTTAACTTTTCTTTTTATTTTTTTTAAAGATTTTATTTATTTATTTGACAGAGAGAGATCACAAGTAGACAGAGAGGCAGGCGGAGAGAGAGAGAGAGAAGCAGACTCCCTGCTGAGCAGAGAGCCCGATGCGGGGCTCGATCCCAGGACTGTGAGATCATGACCTGAGCTGAAGGCAGCGGCTTAATCCACTGAGCCACCCAGGTGCCCCTGTTTGTTTGTTTTTAAGGTTTATTTATTTGACAGAGAACAAGAGAGCACAAACAAGGGGAGCCGCAGGCAGAGGGAGAAGAAGAAGCAGGCTCCCCGCTGAGCAAGAAGCCTGATGTGGGGGCTTAACCCCAGGCCAATGGGATCATAACCTGAGCCAAAGGCAGAAGCTTTACATGACTTCTGTTTTTAATGTTTTTGTAGCTTGCTTGCTTTCTTTCTTAGAAAGAGTGTGTCCATCAGTGCACCTGAGTAGGGTGGAGGATGGGGAGACAGGCAGAGGAAGAGGGGGAGAGAGAATCTTAAGCAGGTTCTGTGCCCTGTGCAGAGCCCTGCAGGCAGCTTCATCTCTCAACCCTGAGATTGTGTCCTGAGCTGAATTAGTAGTCAGTTGCTTAATGGACTGAGCCACCTAGGTACCCCACTTTGTTTTTTTAAGTATCCTAGGTCAACATGAGTTCTTGCTATATGAGCCTAGATGCACAATTTGTTCTTAGATGACATTTTTCTTCTCTTTAGAAGAATTAATGTCCTGCTGTTTCACTATTTGTGAACTTTTACACATTGTTGTATATTTATGGTTAAAAAATACGCCAAAAGAAAAGTCCCTCAAAGGGCTAGAAAAGAAAAATTGAAAGCTTTAAAGCATCAGAGTAAAATGCATATTTCATGTCATAGTGGTAAGTGCTGCATTATATTAGCAATTTAGCTATAGGATCAGTGACTTTTCTGTCCTTTATTGAATTTCTAATATCATAAGAAAGTTACTAATGTGATAAAAGTCTTAAAGTATTACTGACTTTCTATCATGCTCTTGAAGTGAATTTTTATAGCATTAGCAAAAACAGAGTTTCAGAATACCATATAAACTGACCAAAATGATAATAAAAAAGCTTAAAAAATCAATAATACAGTTTATTCAGCTGATCTATTTGAAGCTTCTCATATTTCATTTTCAGATCTTTCTCTTTCAGTGGCTCCTGCACATTGATAAGAGTCAAGTTGCAAAATCCCAACTTCCTCTGAAACAACATCTAGCTTTTAATAGATTGTCTTTCTAAGAATAGACTCTGAAAATTGCTGGTAGTATTATTTACAGGAAAAAAAAAATGGTAGCAAAGTACTTACAATACAATAAATGTTACTGTCAGCTTTAAAAAATCTTTAGCAAAAATAAATGCAGTGACTGAATCACACTCTAAATGTTATCAGTTGTCATTCTGAATAATTTTTCTATTTTAGGTCTTGTACATATAGTATGTTTCACTTCTGACAGACAGATTATCAGGTATAAGGAGAGTTACTTCAATTTTCTGTAAGCATAATATTGAATATGCAAAATAAGAAAAAACAAGAAAAATTTTATTTTTCTCCACTTCTAAATATTTTTTTTAAAGATTTTATTTATTTGACAGAGAGAGATCACAAGCAGGCGAGAGGCAGGCAGAGAGAGAGAGAGAGAGAGAGGGAGGGAAGCAGGCTCCCTGCTGAGCAGAAAGCCCGGTGCAGGACTCGATCCCAGGACCCTGAGATCATGACATGAGCCAAAGGCAGCGGCTTAGCCCACTGAGCCACCCAGGGGCCCCATTTTTCTTCACTTCTAAAGAGACTAGAGTAATTGTTATTCTTTAGCACCCATTCAGTTTTACTAATGTAAAGTCATTACAGTTGTTTTTATTTGAAATGCAATATAAACTGACGACAAAAACAGATTTTAAAAATAGACACATATTAAAACTAGTTTATACCTGTTAACTCTTCCTTGGAAGCAATTTTATCTTATTTGAAAAAAGAAATCCTTAAAATTTGCTGGCTTATTGAGGATTTTTATACTCTCTTGTAAAATAGTTACTTTGGATTACCTACTGATTAGTGTTACTTGCTCAAACATTTTCTAGTATACTCCATGTGTAAGTAAATGCCAAAAATGCAATTTGGAAGATAAAATTTAAAAGGTGTTAATCATTAAATAAAACATTTGGTTCTACTAATTTTGAAAAAAAGTCACAAAAATGGTTAATTCTCCCATATTTTGTTACTATAATAGATCACAAGTAGAAATTGGTGATGTTAGCAAAATAACTAAAAAAAGCTATTTTTCTAATCCTTGGTTATTTCACATTTCTTCCCAAATAAGTATATATCATTGACTGATTTTTTAACTTCCTCTGAAGTTGATTCTTAATATATTTATCTGTGTTCTATGTATATTCTCCTTGTATATTCTCTAACGACTGTATTAGAACTTTATAGTTTCCCACAATTTTTTATTGTTTATTAGTTTGTTTTTGAGTAAAAGAATGAGGGCAATGAAGATTGCCAAAATGTATATTGTAACACTGTTGAATCAAAGACTTACACATCATTCCACTCTAGCTCCGTGTTCCTTTATTTATTTATTTTTTAAGATTTTATTTATTTATTTGACAGAGAGAGAGAGAGATCACAAGTAAGCAGAGAGGCAGGCAGAGAGAGAGAGGAGGAAGCAGGCTCCCTGCTGAGCAGAGTCTGATACGGGGCTCGATCCCAGGACCCTGAGACCATGACCTAAGTCGAAGGCAGAGGCTTTAACCCACTGAGCCACCCAGGCGCCCCTCTGTGTTCCTTTAAACCTTCTTCATATATTGCTCATGATGTGCTTATAACCATAGTGCTATGCACATTTATTTTCCTGACTAGAATGTAAGTCTTATGTGGGGACATCATATGTAAGTCATATAGACCATTACACTTAGAGCATAACTCAATATGACCCAGGAAATACAGAACCAATTTAAAGCACATATCAAAGAAGCCACTTGAATTAATCTTATCATTTATTGCTTAAATGATCTTATTGCTTAAGTGATCTTAAGCAATCTTATTCAGAAAACTGATGCCTTACTGAATATAGTCTTCCATAATTTTGTTCATAGGTTTGTTTATTTGATGAGACAAAAGTTGCAGTGGCACATAGGCATATATTATAAAGATGAAGTTCCAAATAATAGCATGCCAATCACTTCCAGCCAAAGACCAGCTTGAACACACTATAGTTTAACAAGTTGAATTTATCTTGTGTTGCAGCAAAGAAGATACTCCTTGGGAAACCATGAGAAGTCTCAGTAAGAACATGTTAGATGATTTGAGGGAGGGTTTAAGAAAGTAGGGACTTGTTACAAATTGTATGCTATCAAGAATTAGGGTCAATCTGTGCTTGGGTATTTTAAAATAATGATGATAAGACAGAGGGTAAAGGTGTAATTTATTAACAAGAAGCAATGGGAGATGTTTGTTACCTTGTGCTGGACAATGTTTCTTTTTGTTGTGTTCAGACATGATTACTTAGTGGTCTTGTTTTTGTTTTAATCCACCATGGTCAGAGTAAACCTTGTCTGATGTTGATTTTCTTTTAAATTCTTTACGTTCAAGAGGAGAACATTCAGACTTAACTGTGAGTGCCAGGCAGGTTCATGGTTAACACCAAAGTCTAGCTGACATTACCAGCAGGACTCCTGGATGTCAAAGATCACTTTTCTCTTTCTCAGTTATTAGTATACTATTTAAATATATGTACCGGGGACACCTGGGTGGCTCAGTTGGTTAAGTGGCTGCCTTCAGCTCAGGTCCAGCGTCCTGGGATTGAGTCCCACATTGGGCTCCTTGCTCAGCAGGGAGCCTGCTTCTCCCTCTGCCTCTGCCTACCACTCTGTCTGCTTGTGGTCTCTCTCTAAAACAAATAAAAAAATTAAGAAAATAAATAAATAAATAAATAAATGTATCAGCATGTAAAACATTCATTAAATTTATTTTGACTTTGTATTAGAAAATACGTATTGGAGAGACTGGCTTAAGTTTTTGTAATTGCTAATTGTTTTCCTCAAAATTATGTATAATACTCATTTATTCCAAAGTAGTCTAGTAAATCAGTAGAAGTAGAGAATCAAATATACATAATTATTTTGCATAGGAGCTTAGTCCCCATATATGTAGAACGAACCAACTTTGATCTCTATTTTAGTAGCAGTATGTCCTTGCTTCTAACAACAAAACAAAATGCTAATATACAAAAACAGCTTTCCATATTCCTGAATGAAGTTGATTTATACTCTTTAATATTATCCCATGAATTGATGCCAGACACTTTGGGCAGTTTGAGGTTTATTTTGGATGTTCTTTTAATTGAGTCTTCTAGAGGAGATATTTTAACTTCATCAATGTGTGGATCAACTGTTGCCCCTCTCAGAAAAATTGCATTATAGATACAGAAAAATCATTATGAGCTTGTAATTGTCAATTTAAATATTATTAGTTGCGTTAATTATAAGTAAATGTTTGACAAACCAAGTTCAGGCACGGACTCCCGTGTGGAGGCTTGGCAGTCTCTGTATGAGTATTCCATCACTGCTGTCCCGTTTTGGAAAAATAGATTAAAGTTTCATGAATGTGAAATTTAAAACCATATTCCTGGAGCTCTCAGTGAAGGATCTTTAACTAATTTAATAAAAATGCTCCTTCTTATGGGCCTGAGGAGTAAAGTCCCAGAAAATGATAAGAGGCTCTGCCTAAGGGGAGAAGAAAAGGCTGAGCCTTAGTAAGATTATCATTTCCACAAGTTTAGCCTCACAACTGCATCAGAGAACCAATAGTAATTTTATTTGCTTTGTAAATCTACAAAGATGACGGAGCCCTTGTACAGGGTAGAAGGCAATGATTACCATGCAGCCCAGGTGCCTTGGAGTATCTCATTCCATCTGAGCAAGAGTGTAGGCTTCTCAGTGATTTTTGCCATCCTTTTTGGCCAACCTCCCACCCTGTAATACTGCCAAGTAGGACTGAAACAAAAGTGTTCAGACACAAGAGAGGATTTATGGCTGATGTCGAATGGAAAAAGTTAATTGGATATTTTCTATGTAAGGGCACTGCTGCAAGCTTGCTAACTGTATTCTGGTCACAGAAGAAGCCGTGTGTCTAGGAGCATGATGATATAGCCCCTATTACTGGTCAATTAAGAGATAACAACAGTGTGGCAGTAATTTGCCTTTCCATCTGCAGCAATCTGTCACTAACTTTAAAAGCCACTTATCCTAGGAAGACAACCCTAAAATAAACCTCAGAATTAAAGAATAATATATAAACAGCAAAGGAAGATTTTAGGCAAGAGTACAGGGTAGAAGACAATGATTTATATCAATCAATCTGACATCATTATACATTATTTTGTATGTTCTAAATATCTTTCCTATTTCATATAGAGTTTGAAGATAAATCTTTCCTTAAATCTATGGAAAAAAAAGGGAAAATTATCTTTTTGCAAAAAATAGAATATTTGAAATAATTTGTATTTTATTATTTCTAAGGAAAATTTCAGATTTGTAGAAAACATAAACATTTTAATTTCCCAGGTTTATTTTATGTTAAAACATATAGACAAACAAAAAAGAAACTGAGGCACAAATTTTCAGTGAGATTTAACCATGTCTTTCTATTATATCACCAGAAAATTTCTAGCTTTCTAGACGACATTACTGGGTGTCATTTTTCTCACATAATGAGTTCATAAAGTGAATTTTATACCAGTTTAATGATAAAAGAACCAACTGATATACATATATTGATCTACTTAAGCTTTATGGGAAGGTACTATGTTTGTTTCTATTTTACAAATAAGGAAACTCATCAATAACAGTGGTTAAATTGCTTGCCAAGCACTATATAATCAGTATATACTTAAATATACTACAATCTTTGTACGCTACAATCCAGTAAAAATAGTACCAAAAATGTAGTAACTCAGCTAACACATGATAACTATGTAGCTAATCTCCTTTACAAATTTATATATGAATTGTAAATTACCAGTTGACACAGGATAATTATGTATTAATCTCCCTAACAAATGTGAATAATAAATATTGAAAAAGGTAGTCAATCAAAGTGAATTCTGAGGGACAACACAGATTTGTTTTTGGTGATTTTTCATTTATTTGGGTAAGGGGGTAGGGAGTAGTGTTAGTAAATAATAGGTTATCAGGAGGTTAACATTATAGTGTATAATAACAATAAGATCATAGTAGTATCATTTCTTCAGACTATCATACAGAAATGTGAAATGAAAGAATTACATTAGAAACTTATTTGAATTCAATGTAGTTGGGTTTTTTGGATGCAACAGAACAGAAGGCTTATCTTCTTTTCCCCTTATCATCTTAAAAATCACTCTCCCCTTTAAAAAAAAATTGTTGACTTTATGTACTAGAACTGAGACCCTATATTTCGTAAGACATGCTGTGCAGTTATATGTTTTGTTGCTTCTCTCAATATAAATTTCCAAGTATGCCATAAATATAAAAACCATTTCAGAGTAGAAATTATTAGTCGTGATCTTCCATCTTTAAATGTCTTATGGATTCTGAAAGATTTTTTTTTAAGGCTTAGTAAAGTTGCCATGTTCATTTCATTTCAATCAGAATATTAAAAGCTTTTGAAGCTTGAAACCCCAAATTTCTTTGTTAAAAATATTTGTTTGAAAACTGACATCTGTTAAAAGGTAAGAGAAAAAAAATTTAATAACAGGAGCATATAATTCTATCAAGATCTTCAACAAAATAACATAACCTTCTCTTTTGCTATTTTCTGTCAGGTTTGTACATTTTATGTTCCTTTAATGGTTGACAAATACTCAGTAAATTTCTCTATAGGAAATTTATTTTCAACCTTCAAATTTACATTTGACACTTAAAACTATCATTACAATTCTCACCATTGATACATATCATAAGTTACTCTATTTATTTACTATAGCTTCATGCATATGAGAACACACTGTAAAATTTAAAATATCAAGTTTACAATTTTTACATCTCATCAGGTGAACTATTTGAAGCAAAACTCCCCGTCAACAGTATGATACATAAATTTGAAGAAAATATTTTTCAATTAAATTACTGTGGGATTATATGTTTCAATTTAACATTTCAAAATACTTGCAATCTTTTCTAAAGTTCTGGTTTCATTTGAGACATCATTTTGGTTTTCATTTGAGATGAGAAACTTAGTAATTATTTTTGTTTGGAGGTAATTTCCTTTTGGAAGTAAATAACAGGTTTGCTAATGCTAAAAATTGCTTCTGGAAATGGACACGAAAAAACTTGAATAGCAACAGAAGGGATAGAGAGCTTGATATTAATGGCCAGTGGCAGTCATTTTTAAGGGATCTTCTTGTCTATATAGGAAAGGAAGAAATAATCACTATACTATCAATGATCAGAGTTTGACATGTGTTCTTTTAGCCAGTCCATAGTTAATTGTATGTACTAAATATTCTAACAACATTTGCAGAATTAAATTGATATTATTACCTAATCTGCACTCCACCCTCCCAAACTACTTTGTTAAGGTTGCCAAAATATATAAAGGGCTTCTTTCAGTAGATCAGGCATATTTTGAACAGACGTGTTCAAGGTCTTGAGATATGCTTGGCATCTGTGGATACTTTGTCATCATTCAGACCGTTGTCTTTCTCCCAGAAGAGTCTGAGCTATACTGAAGATCATTTTTATGCATATAGCTTGAGGAATAATCTGTCACATCTCCCATGTCAGGATGTGATTAAATCTTAACCAAAAGAATGACAGGTCTGCTAAAAATATAAAACAACATTCAACCATCTTAATAAAATAATGTGGTACTAATAACACATTTTTATACAAGTAAATCAGTTGCTTAAAGTAGTCTGTGTAGGGGCTCCTGGGTGGCTCAGTGGGTTAAAGCCTCTGCCTTTGGCTGGGGTCATTGTCCCGGTGCCCTGGGTTTGAGCCCCTGCATCGGGCTCTCTGCTCAGCAGGGAGCCTGCTTCCTCCTCTCTCTCTGCCTGTCTCTCTGCCTACTTGTGATCTCTGTCTGTCAAATAAACAAATGAAATCTTAAAAAAAAAAAAAAAAGTAGTATGTGTATATCCTGGCAAAAGAAAAGGGTGTGTGTGTGTGTGTGTATTTGTGTGTAACTTACTTGTGACTCAGGTAAGCAATTCCTAAGAATGCTAAGGTCAGTACAATGTGTACTAAGATATGAATTAAAGAGAAATATCATATGTAGTTAAATTTATGTTTTCATTTGAAGAATAGATTACATTTGAGTTACTCAGTGTTGAATGTTAGGTCTGGTGCAAATTATTTCATCTAAGTTGTATCCAAAAATTTAAATTGACTACCTTTTTAAAAAATCACTATAGATGAGTGGAAGGGATAATTCCTTTAAAGGATGTTTTGTGAAATAACATGAAACATTGATTGCAGCAACAAGAAATCATATGGTGCTCTCATGGGGATAAATACCAAGTTCAATTTCACTGAAAAGTCATGAATCACAACTGAGGAAATTAATGTTCAACCATGAAACCTTTACCAAACTACCTACACATAAGATTCTCACAAGATAGATTTGGACAAATATGGATGAGCATTTCTTGCCAAAGAACATTAATTGTTTCCCATCTGAAGGAAACACTTGATGAAGATAAGAGGAAGATCTTTTGAAATTCAGGATTAAAGGGAATGCTTTTTTAAAAATTTTTCTCAGAAATGGGTCTTTGAACACTGGCAATTACTACGTTTACTTACTATATCTGCTGAATTTATACTTTATTTTATATATATATGTACATACATATATATATGTATATATATATATATATATACACCTTATATATTCAAAGATACAGATAATTGTGCAGGACTATATTTTAAAGTAAATACTACTATTTGTGTGTATCTAACATACATAAATGTGGTTATATGTGTGTGTATGTTTATTTGTGTGTGTGAGTGCATATACCCTGATTTCTTTGTAGAACTCAAGATAAGAAATAGTTTCTCCTGATAGTGACATACTTGCTACTAGTAAATAATAGGCTCTAAATATATGGAATTTCTTTTCTGCCTTGAATATCTGGATGCTTGGACAAAGGAAAGCCAAAAGCTACTATTTTATTCAACTTTTCAACTTCTGTGAAGGTCCTCAAAAGGATTGTAAAAAAAGATTTCTTTCCTTTTTGTTTTACTTCATGTTTTTAGTGTGTTTCTTTTGTCTTTTAAATTAATAACTTTCCATTTATTCAAAATGCTTGTACTGCCTTGATGCTTTTTGGTAGTTTATTATATTGGATATGATTATAAATCGACAAAATGTTTTTCTTAATTAAAATAAGATTCAGAAATGTGAGTTAAAGAAAGTGAGAACTAGGCTCAGACTTAAACTACTATTAAGTGTTTAGGATATACTATTAATTTAAAAATAGAATATAGAAATATAATATTTGAAATAATGATAAAAACAAAATACTAGAAATAACTTTTATCATTTTTACATTATGTAAGAACCCTAAGTCTACCAAAGGCAACACATATATTTGCAACAAAAAAGGTGAAATATTCAAAATGAAAAAGGAAACTTCTCAGGAGCATATGTTGAGTTTTCTCTTGGGTTTTCTGTCATTTCTATGCTTGAGTATTCCTTTCTTACTTTAAATTTTGAATATTGATTCACTCCATAAAGGAGAGTTTCTAGACTTCAAAATATTTGAAAAGTTTAGAATTGGTATGTGAATATGTATTTTATATAGGCATTATAATTATTTTTTAAGTATTCTTTTTAGTTTTGAGCAATTTCTGTGTTCAATCTAGTTGTTTTTTGCTATCACCCCAAATTTGTAGCTTTATAAATTATTCTTTTGATCATGCCATGGTTTCATAGAAAAACTGTATCAAATGTCTTCGGAATATTTAGTGTAACCATTCTTTAGCTGTGGTCCTAAATGAAGTTTAATGCTTTTGTACATAAAAAATTCACATGAACAGAAATTAACCTGTGTTTGAAAATTAAAGAAAGCAATGATGATTTAATATGCTGTGACTTAAAGAAAAGACAATGAAGAATAATCAAGGTCTTTTCCTAAATTTTTAGTAATTCATAGCGTTTCTCTTTGCAGAAAACAGGCTATGTTACCCAACATTACCTTGTAAAACAAGGGCCTAGGACTGAATATTTCCAATTTAGTATAGGGCAGTAATTTACTTTCCTTTATGATGAAATGAATTCTTGAAAATGAAACAGATTATAACCACTGGTTGTGAAGCCAAATGTTTAAACACGATTTGGAATAGTAAAATAATTCAGTCATATTATCATAATTAAATTAAATTTGCCAAAGAGACAATACATTTTGTTTCATATGTCATTGAACTGCCATGGTATTATTTAAAAAGGAAACTACAGAAAGGATACAGAGTATGATACTTTTAAAGTACTTATAATGGAAATCAACATTCATCACAAAGTGAGCATCTCCATCTGATAAGCATCAATATATTTAAGAAGATTTTAGTTTTTGAACTTTGATCTCCAAAATGATCATAATGCTATCCTTAATCTAGACTGGATTAACCAACCTTTACTTTAAAATTATTTTTAGTCCTAGTATTTTTTTAAACTTCTTAATGCTTTTCTTTTTAGAATCTGGGAGGAAAACGGATTTCCCTCTGAAGAAATGGGAAAAAAAAAAGTGTTAGGTGTTCCAACCCCTCTCCCGCCTACCACCACCCAAATTAAACTCAGGTGCAAGGCATTTCCCCTGGATCTGAGATCTTGATAACAGTATCGAAAGACACGGCCTCAAGAGCTAATGTTGGGCAATGGAACGGAGCGGAGCTCAGAAGTCCTCCAAGCAGACAGAGCAAGACTGTGCAGGGCATCTCTCTGCTCCTGCGACGGGAACGCCAGGCCTTGTTGCTGGGCGGAGCCTCGGGTGGGCGGCCGCGGGGGCTGACGGGATGGCGTCTGCAATGAATTCCGGAAGTTGACGGCGCTGACTTCCCTTCCTTCAGGACTTTCAGCATGTGCGTTTCCACCCGCGGCCACCTCATTAGGGTGGCTGGCCTCATCCAAGGGGTCGCCAGGCAGGATTCAGCAGTGGTCAGACGTGCACCCCGGAAAGCATGACTGCCCCTGTGGGACATGCACTCCTTCATGGGCAAGGTAGGCCTTCAAGGCAAAAACGGGCGCGCCTGCCACTGGGAATCCTCGAAGACATAGGCCTGCTTCCTTCAGGACACATAAGATGTCCTTATGCCCTTGACCCTGACGCTGGATTTCCACAGGGTAGGTGGGCTCTACGAGCCTGGGCTGGGCGGTCAGCATGCAGGTTTGGAGACAGAGCAGGGTCGTGGGGATGATGACCAGTATGACATCAGCTTGCAGGGTCTCCTTATGGAAGAGTGTGCCGCGCTTGTTCTCCTTGTGCAGTGCTCATCTTTGTGTGATGTTCCTGCGAGGCATGACCTTGATGGGCTCCTATAAAAACCCATCATAAGGATTGTTCTTTGGATGGATTTCTAGTACAGGTCCTCCTTCCTGCTCATGTAGTTCAGGGCCTATATTGTGGTGATTGTTTTGCAATATATGCCAATATGGAATCATTATGAACTTCTGTCCAGCCTTGGGCAGCCATCTCTAAGGTACATGTGAGTGATTTCACATTTGTGTGGGTCAGACAGACATTGTGGTCAGTCTGATCCCCAAAATGGGAAACTGAGATGTCCTGGTTATCCCACGGATGAAGGGTGTTTAGCCCTGGTTTATCAGTAGTACTAATTAAAATGCCCAAATCTAGGACTTCCAGAGCGTTCATGAAAACATGACTCAGAGAAGGGACTACTCTTCTACTTCCATTCATTTAACATGGGTTTTAGCCATTCTAGTAGGTGAATAGTAGTGACTCGTTTTAATTTACGTTGTTTAATTTAATTTGCATTGTTGTTTACATGTGCTTTTTTGCCCTCCATATATCATCTTTGGTAAGGTGTTTCTTAAGGACTTTGACCCTTTTTTAAAAATCAGATTATTTGTTTTCTTATTGTTGAATTTTAAGAGTTATTTGTATATTTTGGATAATCGTGCTTTATCAGATGTGTCTTTTGAAAATGTGTTCTCCCAGTCTGTGGATATTGTCTCATTCTCTTGATATTATCTTTTACAGAAGTCTTTAATTTTAATGAAGTCCAGATTATCAGTTGTTTCTTTCATGGATTATCCCTTCTTTCTCTCAAAAATGGCATCATCATTATCAAGGTCATCTAAGTTTTCTCCTCTGTATTCTTCTAGAGGTTTTATAATTTTGCATTTTACACTTAGATTGATGGTAAGTGGTATTGTGTTTTTAATTTTAATTTCATTTTCTAAATGCTGGCAATAGGAAAGCAGTTCACTTTGTATATTAACCTTGTATCCTGTACCTTACTATAATCACTTAGAAGTTGCAAAAATTTGTTGTCAATTCTCCCAGATATTCTACATGAAGAACCATGTCTTCTGTGAACAGAAACAGTTTTCTTACTTCCCAATCCATATACTTGTTACAATAAATAAATTCATCTAAGTTGTAGTTATAAGATCAACATACAAAAAGCAGTTACTTTTTTTTTCACTTTTATTAAGATATAATTAGCATACAGCACCATATACATTTAAGGTATACAGCACAATGACTTAATATATGTTGTTGGATAATCAACACAATACATCTAGCAAAGAACAGTTTGAAAATGAAATTAATAAAACAGTTCAATTTACAATAGTGAAAGAACAGTAAATAATTTGTAATAAGTTTAACCAAAGAGGTGTAAGATTTGTACTCCAAAGTCAAAACATTGTTGATAGAAATTAAAGGTGGCCTAAATATATGGAACTACCAACCAGGTTTATGTATTAAAAGATTTAATATTGTTAAGAAGACAGTACTTCCCAGTGTAGTTCAGTGTAATCCTTATCAAAATTCTGCCTTTTCGGAAGAAATGGATAAACTGATCTTAAAATTCATATGACATTTTAAGAGACCAGGAATAGTTAAAACAATCTTGTAAAAAAGAACAAAGTGGGAGGGAGAACACTTACCAATTTCAAAACTACTGTGGATCTGTAGTATCCAAAGTAATCTGATCCTGGCATAAGGATAGAATATAGAATAATAGATTAGACCTGAAAGTCCAGCAGTAAACCTGTACATCTTTGGTACATTGGTTTTTGCCGAAGATGCCAAGACCATTCATAGGATTGTGGGAAAACTACATATGAATGTGGTTACCCATATAAAAGAATGAAGTTGGGATACAGTAAATTTTCATGGCTTTGGATTTGGCAGTGGGATTTTACATACGATACCAAAAATATAAGCAGCAGCAGCAGCAAAAAAAAAGAAATTAGATTTCAGTGAAAAAAAATTTACATCAATGTATGCTATCAAAAAAGTGAAAAATCAGTCCATGGAATTGGATAAAATATTTGCAAATTCGATAAGGGACTAATAACCAGAATATATTAAAAATAATTTTCTCTGCATAATAAAAAGACAAACAGCCCAATTTTAAAAATAGACAAAAGACTCGAATAGACATTTCTCCTAAGAGGATATATGTTTCTTGGCCAGTAAGTACAAGAAGGTTATACTTAACCTCTTTATTCATTAAGGAAATGCAAATTAGAATCATAATGAGATTCTACTTTACACCTGCTGAGATGGCTATAATAATTTAAAGTGCCAAATAAAAACAGAACTTGTGATGGTAAAGGTGTGGAGAAATTTGAAACCTCGTATGTTAGTCATAGTAACAAAGAATGGCTCAGCGTTTATGGAAACCAGTTTATCTGTTCCTCAAAAGTTAAACATAGAGTTACCATGTGACTCAGCAGTTTCACTGCCATCCTTAAACCCAAGAGAATCCGAAATTAGTGTCTAAACAAAAACTTGTACACTAATGTTTTTATCAGCACTATTCACAATAGCTAAAGGGTAGTAACAACCCAAATGTCCATCAGCTAACAGATAAACAATAGATGGTATATCATAAAATGGAATATTATTCTGGCATAGAAAGAACTGAAATAACTGATACATGCCACAACATGGATGAATCTTGAAAACATGCTGAGTAAAAGTAAGACACAGAAGGCTAATATATGATTCCATTTATATAGAGTGCCTAGAACAGGCAAATACACATAGACAGAAAAGTGATGAATGGTTTTAGGGGCTAGAAGGAGAAGGGAATGTGGGGTGACTGATTAACGGATATTGAGTCTATTTAGGGGATAACAAAAATATTCTGCAATTAGATAATGTTGGCAGTTATACAATATTGTGAATATACTACAAGGCAATTAGATGTATCTTTAAAAATAGTTAAACTGGTGAATTTTATGTTATGTTGGTTGTATCTCAATAAAATAAACAAATAGGTTTCAATATCTAAAGAAAAAGAAATCTTATTAATTTGAAAATGACCAGTATTTAACCTGCAGTCATATGGACTGAAGATAATTTGGATTTTAAGAAGTTGCATAAACAATGAATCTTGCAACACTGAAAAAAAATGTTAATGGACAATTTAACATTCTGTCAAGTAAAAACCAAATACAGGCAAGCCAGTAGAGACTTTATTTAAAAAAAAAAAAAATATTGTAACAGGGAGAATGCTTCAACTATGAGATTGAAGGAGTAAATAAAGCTAGGAGAACTGGTCATGGTTGGAATTGGGTAGGCAGATGGTGTGACTGTGTTACTGAACAGGCAATATTTTTCTTTGAGGACTGCAAATCTTTAAAGGGTCTCTTGAGGTTGTTCTTTGTTCTAGTGTTTGCTTTAGCTCAAGTGTGAGCCAAAACCTGGGGCCTTTGGAAAGGTTGGAGGCTTGATTTTGGTCAAGTTCATGGATTTTTCATCCAGATTAGTCAGTGCTAATTAGTAATATAAAATATTGCAGGGGAAATACCTAATCAACAACAAAAAAGGACAATCTGTTATTTAATTTACTTGTGGGTGTCTAAAACCTATATAGAACAAGAATATGCTCTTTTAAAATATTCCCCCATCTCTTTGGTTTTATAATATGCACAAATAAGAGCTCTGTGCAAGAGTATTTGTTAAGCTGTTTTCTGTTGCTGCAGCTATTGAAAGTCACTGAAGGTATACTTCTTTAGAAGAGACTCTGCAGTTCATATGATGCACTAATTCAAGAAAAACTTTCTTCCAGTTATTTTGAATTAATGAAGTTAGCTAAAATAGCACTTAAAAGGATCATAAAGTAATCAAAAGGTAGATAGCAGTTGAGATTAGTGAAGTTCACGCATGTGCTAATGATGAATGAGATTGTAGACATTCATACAGGTAGAAAATGATGAGGACTTCAAACCATGTGAGATTGTTTTTTTGTTTTTGTTTTAGTTTTTTTTGGGTGGGTCACTTAAGCTGTATTTATTATCAAATGATTTGTTAGTAGTATGCAGAAAGAAGTTCTTACAAGAAAAGGCAGCAGAATTCCTGTAAAGCCAAGTAGCTTGAGCTTCATGGCTTTCATTTAGTGGCCCCTTCTAAGACCCTGGGAGGAGCCCTGGCAGTGGGTTCACAGGGCCATATGTTTTTATAAATTTTGTTGAAGTAAGATATTTTAACCATAGTTATTTAAAACCACTCTTTCTTTCTACTCTGATTTCCCCTCATTTTTACTTCCCCTTGTGTCATGGTTCACTGATAGCACCAAGAGATTGCCCCCCCCCCCTTTTTTTAGTCCAGCCTAGGGAAAGTTAATTTTGGAATATATTCAGTTTTAATTTAAAAGGGTATAATTACGTGGTTTACATTTCTTTTATATATGGCTTATTTGCTCCAGCTCTTTGAAAAATACCAGTGGAATTTTGATCGGAATGGCTAAGTTATTGTTAGCTGCCCAGTGTAGGGATTGGTTCTAGAAATACTTCTGCAGCTTACAGTGTTGACTGCACAGAATTGCACTAAGTCACAAAGGCGTAGGTGGTGTTAGGGTCTGTAATCAAAGGAGCAAGACTGATACAAGCCAAGGTCAAGCAAAGCTTTATTTGGCGCCAAGCATCGAGAAGCAAACTGATCAGTTAGGGCCGTCTCTTGCAAAGAGGCTACCCCTCCCAGCCTCGCAGACTAACTTTTATAGAGGTAGTTTAGCTGGGCTATACACAGGTGGCCAATTGAATTTCAATTCACCCTAGTGGATATAAGCACGCCACACTGATTGGATGTCTTTTATCCGGCCTGCCCCGCCCCTGTATCTAGGCTTTGCAAGCAAATTCCTCTGGGAGGGGCAGGGTCAATACAAGTTCATGGCAACAAAATAGCTCCCTCTGGCCAACCAGGCCCTCACAGGTGGTATTGTGATAAGGATATGCCCTGTGGTACCTGGCATGGGAAGAGTGGGAGAAGAACTGAATGAAGCCAGAAACTGGTCTGTGCAAAAAACTTCCTTGCATCAATTGTATAAAATTTGGTTTACACTAAATTTATCAACATCCAGTCAAAAGAGAAGTTCCTTCTTGCAGAGTATATAAGAATATGCTCCACATGATTTTTGATAGAACATCAAAAATTCATAAAATCTGAAACTGTACATATAGACATGGGTGGTATCACATGTTTTAAGCATTTCAGCTATTGATAAAGAATAATAACTAACTGCTAGAGGAAAGAACCAGTCATCTTTCTCTTCTTTAAATAGAAAAAAAAAACCACCCTGTAAAATGTCGTCATATGAAGATTCAATCAAAAAGCATGCTGCTAAAAAAAAAAAAAAAGCAGAGGAATATATTATGGTAGTGTGAAAGGGAATATATTATAGTAGTGTGAAAGGGAGTATGCACACACACACACACACACACACATATAATGGTATTTATCAATATTTTGTGATGATTTTAGTTTATGATGGTTTGCTGAATATTGACCCTCAAAGATGTCTGGGTCCAAATACCTGGAACCTGTGAATATACTTTTGTTAGGGTCCGTAATCAAAGGAGCGAGACTGATACAAAGCGAAGGTCAAGCAAAGCTTTATTTTGCACCAAGTATCGAGAATCATACTGACCGATCAGGGCTGTATCTTGCAAAGAGGCAACCCCTCCCGGCCTCGCAGACTAACTTTTATAGAGGTAGTTTAGCCAGGCTATACACAGGTGGCCAATGAGATTACAATACACGGAGAAAACTGCACAGTCATGCTAAGTCTGCCACATACAGAAAAAATTGCTAGGTAACACACGGGTGGCCAATTGAATTTTAATTTACCCTAGTAGATACATGTGTGCCCCACTGACTGGATGTCTTCACTTGGCCTGACCTGCCCTTGTATCTAGGCTTTGCAAGTAAGTTCCTCTGGGAGGGGCGGGGTCAATCAAAGTTCACTACATAAACACAGTCATAAGCATGACTCCCTCTGGCCAACCAGGCCCTTACACTTTAAAGGGTAGATGTGAATAGTTATGTAAATAGTTGTAATATTTACATAAATAGATGTATATAGTTATGTAAATAGATGTAGATGTAAATAGTTATGGATCTTCATATGGGGATACTAGCCTAGATTATCCAGTGTGACCCAGTGCAATAATGTACTCAAAGAGAGAGACAGAGTAAGAATGACACTGAGACAGAAGGCAATGTGACCATTCAAACAAGTTGCAATGCTATTTGGCTTTGAAGAAGAAGGAAGGGGCCACAAGTCAAGGAATACAAGAATGCAGCTCAAGAAGCTGGAAAAGGAAAGGAAATAGATTTTTTTCCCTAGAGCCTTTATAGGGTTCATGGCTCCCTTTATCATGAAATTAATTAATTCTGGACTTCTGGTCTCCAGAACTGTAAAATAATGAATGTAGCAAGTTGTTGCATTTGGCTTCACAAATTGTTTGACAAATTGATCTCACAAAATCTGGCTTCACAAAAGCTGGGTAGAGTTGCACATGTACTTTGAGAACATCCATTTATGTTCATCAATGTTGCCAATAAAGTCATTAATATAAATACATGCTCAATATGTTTTTAATGTCAGGAACGGTACTAGTAATGATGAGGAGCAACTCAGCCATAACTTAGACTGGTGCCTAGTGTTAAGTCTTGCGAAGGGTGCTAGGACCATAAATTGATCTGATTAGTAAATGAATCGGGCATTAGGTGGCCCTGCACTATCTTGGGCAACTTTTAAGATTAATTCTGATCATGAAAATACAGAATTTTATTATAAGTAATAATAAGATTACTTCTATGATCCCATTAAATGTTTCTTTGTTATGTTTAGACTCCTGAAAATACAGGAATATGAAAAAGATAATGTAATATTAATTGTTTAGAGAAGTTTTTAAAAATAACATGCTATTTTATTCCTTATAGGATAACAGAGAAAAAAAGATATAATATTGTAAAAACAATCTGAATTCTTTGGAATGTAGAATTCAAAATTGACAAGGGTTTTTATAGTTGGAGGAGGATATGAAAAATGTGCTTAATTCTGAGATGAGAGTAATGCTTTTATTTCTTGCTCGTATACTATGTATTTAATTCTTAATCAAAATAAGAATTCCTTATTTTGTGTGCTTATCTTTCTGAAAAGAGATAGTCTATCTCTCTCACTATAATTCTTATCCTGTCTGTATTTCTCTCTGTTGTTCTCCAGGGAAATGGAAGAACAAGACCCCTTATGCATAGAGAAATAGCACAATTTCTAGTGGTCAGTAGAATTCAGCTTAGAATTTTTATTTTATCATATAATTAGAACTACTTGACATTTTCTTGATGAAAAAAGAAAGGAAATAAATTAAAGCTGATGACAGTAAGGGAGAATGGTGTTTCACAAGTTAGTTCTTAATTTCTCCTTTATTGGAAGTTCACTAATAAGCAAGCTTGAATAAGTTCTGTTATGATTGCTTTATCTCATGTTTCTCTTCCTAGGGGTAGTAGTAGCAAAAGTATATTTGGTGAATTAAAAAAATTTAGAACATTTATTGTCATATATATACACACATATAAATAAAAACAATAGGGGCATCTAATTGGCTCAGTACAGCATGTGACTTTGATCTTAGGGTTTTAAGTTGGAGCCCCACACTGGGCATAGAGATTACTTTAAAAACACAAATAATGTTCTCAGTAAATATCTGTTTGTGTGTGTGTGCTTATGTATGTATGTATGTAATGCAGAAAATAGTTCAGAGGAAGAGCAGTTGCTGTATTCACCAAAATTGATTTCATCCTTTGTTTTCAATCTCTAAGTGTCCCAATCTTTGAACTGACAATAAATATTAAGTTATTTAAGATTTGATAAGCTTTTTTAAGGTATTGAAAGTATGATCAACATGCCTTTACTTTGTAATAGAAAAATATCTGCTGATTTAAAGAATTGCAAATGTTACCTTTTAAAAGCATTTTATAAATATTTCTACATGTTAAAGGTATGAACTTAGTTGAAATAAATAGCCTTAGATAATTTTAAACTCAATAGGAAACTTCAAGAGATTATGGCAATGTTTTGTTTTTCATGTTATGGGCATTTTAATAGTAACTTTTAGTGAGTTGGCTATTTCATTGATTTTTCCTAAAATATACCTGAGGTGTAGAGTACCTTATTTTTTTTTTTTATTCTAGACTTGTGAAAATTGAACAACTACTAAAAGCACACCCATGCCAAAGGAAGAGGTCTATTTTATTAAAAAAAAAATCAAATGGACATTCACTTTAAAAGCTTCCATTAAGAGAATGAATGTATGCATATAGTATATGAGTGTGTGTTGTGTCTATGTGTATGTCTGTATAAACTTGAGGCACTATATAGAAGGGGAATTTTTTCTTTTTTAAAAATTATCTCAATGAAGTTTCAGACATCAATATGAAAATTAGGACAATAAAACATTTAGAAGAAATCAGCTTCTTAGTCTTTGAGTAGGCAAATTTTTTTGGCAATTATTTCTTTAGCCACTTTTTAAAAAATTTCATTTATTTATTTGAGAGAGAGGGAACACAAGTGGGGGGGTGGGTGGGAGAGGGGCTCCCTCGAGGCAATTATTTCTTAAATCGGTCACAAAACTCTTGTTAGAAAAAGTATATAAATTGGACTATAATAGTAAAAAACAATGAAGAATTTCTGTTCTTTAAGGCACTCTATCATGAGAATGAAAAGGCAAAAGATGGGGTGCCTGGGTGGCTTAGTCGTTAACTGTCTGCCTGCCTCTGGCTCAGGTTATGATCCCAGGGTCCCTGGATCAAAGCCCGCATTGGGCTCCCTGCTCAGTGGAGAGCCTGCTTCTCCTTCTCCCTCTGCCTGCTGCTCTGCCTACTTGTGCTCTGTCTCTTGCTCTGTCAAATAAGTAAATAAAATCTTTTTTAAAAAGGCAAAATAAGGGGCGCCTGGGTGGTTCAGTGGGTTAAAGCCTCTGCCTTCAGCTCAGGTCTTGATCCCAGGGTCCTGATTTCGAGCCCCGCATCAGGTCTCTGCTCAGCAGGGAGCCTGCTTCCTCTCTCTCTGCCTGCTTCTCTGCCTTCTTGTGATCTCTGTCTGTCAAATAAATAAATAAAATCTTAAAAAAAAAAAAAAGGCAAAATAATGTAAATTCAGTTTATGGAAAGATACCCTACAAATCATTAAGAAAAAGACAGTTGAATAGAAATTGGACAAAAGTCTTGACCATACAGTTCACAAAAGAAAAATCAAAATGGGTAATTAACTTACATAAAGCTACTCAGCTTCATTATTTATCTTGGAGGTGCACATTGAAAATGTGCTAGCTATGGTATCACTGCATCCATAGCAGAGCAGGAAAATTTTAAAAAATAGCATTTGGCATTAGTGAGGATTTGATACAGTGGAGGTGCAACTTGGTAAAATCAATCAGAACTTCTGAGAAGTTTCTTGTAAATTTAAACATACATCTGTCCTATTACACAGAGATTCAACTTCTAGGTATATTTCTAACAGTAGGTGTGCCCAAATGTTCACCAAAAGACATTGATCAGAATCTTTGTAACAACAAAGAATTTGAGATAGGTTCTTTTTTTTTTTTTTTTAAAGATTTTATTTATTTACTTGAGAGAGAGACAGTGAGAGAGAGCATCAATGGGGAGAAGGTCAGAGAGAGAAGCAGACTCCCCATGGAGCAGGGAGCCCGATGCGGGATTCATCCCGGGACTCCAGGATCATGACCTGAGCCGAAGGCAGTCGTCCAACCAACTGAGCCACCCAAGCATCCCTGAGATAGGTTCTTAATTTGTGTGCAGGTTACAACTAATATGTTTGATTTGCAGATAAAGTCATCAGGATTTGTATGTATGTACATTTGATCACACGTATTTTTTACTTCAACTAAAAGTTTAAAAGTGTATTTCCTAAATCAGTCCACTTTCAGTAAAGTGTAAGATTTTTGGAAACCACTAAAGGCATAAAAACTAAGTTTTTCATTGCTCATTCCTGTTATTCTTCTCTTTACTCCATATATTTAGATGTATTTAATTTATTTTTACCCAAGTCTTCCAGATAGCATAATGATACATTGTAAAAAGTTCAACCAGACATGGAATTTCAAATTTGAAGAAAGAGAACTCCTAATCAAATACTTCTTCCTATTGAAGTTAAGTGTTGGCTTTTTTATTGGAACTCAACAAATGATGAGCACCTAGCACATGTAAAGTAAATTGAAAAAATACCAATTGTGAAAGTCAGACTTGATGTTACTTGAAGGCATTTTCTAGATTGAATTATCAGTTTTACATGACTTCTTCTGTCTTGTTTTTTGTTTTTTGTTTTTTCTTCATGCTGGGAAATGTGTATTGTTGTGAAACAAATGCTGAGCTCAGGAAACTCTTGCATGAACACTGTCTAACTTCTAACAAATGATTTTGACACTGTTTTCTGGTCCAGTTATTCTGAAAATGTCTGAGTATGCTTTGAATAGCTTATTATTTTGATTTTCCAAAAAGAATGTAATTATTCAAGTGGGGCATGGAGAAGGTCACAAGCAACTCTATTATATCAATTTATCAGTTTTTCTTTATTTTATGTTCTACAGAGTTCCAAATTTTACATGAGGGAAGATTCTCACGTATATTAATGCACAGTAGTAAAATACATTGGTTACTGGAGAGGAATAATTTATACCCATCCACAGTCACTTAGAGTTCAGAAAATTAGGCTGGCCTCTTCCCTTCCTCCCAACTAGATAAATATGGTAACTGTCTCTATATCCCAATCTGGCCCAGTTGGATTTTGGAGAATTGCCCCCCCCCCCAATAGAACAGGAGCAGGTTAGCTCTTCCTTTGGATTTAAACACTCATACACTTTTGACCTTTGATTAATTAGATGACAGCTAGGTGACCTGAAAGTTTTATGTACTGATATAAGTGCCTAAATGATCCAGAATGCTAAAATTCTTACTGTCAGCATCCATGGAACTCACCTGAGTATTGATCATTTCTACTGGAGATTTACAAATTTTTGAAAATGATCTCTCTACTAGTGAATTAAACTGTACTTCGAAAGTTGGATGTTGTGAACATTCAGCTATGTTTTGTCATTTTAAGTGCTTATGGGGTGCCCTGGAAAGTGCACATTATTTTTCTACCTAAGTTATTTTTATTTTATTTTGCTTTAAAGTTTCATCCTGTTAACATGTCAGTGGAAAAGAAGTTAACACTTATTGGCCCCTCCACTAAATGTGTTTTGCCGCCTTGCCCTCCCTCCCTAAAACTCCTGTGACAGCTCAACCAGAGTCCACAGTAGATTTAAAATGAGGAATACTAATTTGATTTCTGCTTCCTCTCTTTACCTGGAGGCCGTTCTCACCATCCAATCAAAACAAAGGTCATTTTGGAGTTGGGACATTCAATCCAGCAACTCAGTACTGTCACCTAAGAAAATTCAACCGGTCTTGCCTAAGGCTAGTAGAAGTGGCATTTTCTGTGTTTATTTGAGGACAGTCAGATCTAGAAAAAAGAAATTCTTCAGGAATTTCTATCACTTTTAATGCATTTACTCTTACTGAAACATTAGGCTCTTTTATGAAGTATATTTTTTGCAGCATTCTTTAAGTCTTTCTTTGCTTCTTAATCCCATATTTTTGGTCAGAACAATTACAGTTCATAAGCTTGACTCTCCTTCCATTTAGCCTTTACAATATGGAAACAGAGGTGAAAGTTCATGATAGGTGAATCAAATTTATCCTTTTATCTTAAAAATTAGATAGTCCATACTCTTAAAAGAGTCATTAATGTATCCTAGTACTTGGGCAGAGCTTTTTAGTTAACAATGGACTTTATATACAATTACTTTCTCATTCTTACTCCCATAATAATTCTGGGAATTCTTCCAGGGAAGCTGTGATTATTTCTATTTTCAGTGAAAGAAAATGAACATCACATAATTGAAGTGCTCTCTGATTCCAGTAGGTGTTATTATTTTAGCCATACCATTATAGATAGATAGTATAGTTAACTGGCTGGCCCATCTTGCAGGCTCCTTAAGGGCTTCGACTGGGTCTTGTTGAGTCTAGCATAGGATGTGACACATGATATGTGTTTATGAATAAGTTCTAAGTGTAATAAATGGAGTTGGTTAAAGGTACTGACTAGAAAATGGGATATTATGTAAATTTGGTCAATCAGCTATAAGTTTTGAGCTCTTTTCACTAAATATGTTGTTGCCTAACCCTGTAATTAGGCAACAAGCCAATTAGTTAATACCGCTGCATGAAGTGGCAAACACTTTATATAACCTAGCCAAGTGTCAGTAGCAATCAAATAAAGAGCAGGAGGATCCTTTGTAAAAATCTGTTTGTCTTGATTTCTACTTCCCAGTTGAGCAGATCAACTATTCACTCCACCATTTTCATTTCTTTTAGTGGAAAATACTTGAAACTATTCCTATTGTTATTGCCTTTTTAGATTTAAGTTTCATTGCATTTTAGCTTTTCAGAAAAGCATTCAAGAAAAAAGTACTCTTTCTTCTCATTAAAAATGAAAGATGTATACCAGATAACTTGTAGGAATTTGGGGGTGAAAGTTTGAATGGATTGAAGGAGAGGCTCTAAGTGAATCCAGAATTAAGTACCTTATTTTTGCCTATTTGTTAAGATAGTTCAATGGGTAAACTAATTTTCATCTCTCAAAAGAGTAGAAAAGAAAGGAAATGAGATTAAACAGTTATTGACTGGCTTGAAAGAATGAAATATTGGTTGAATTAACTTTTGAGATTAATGCTGAATTCATAAGAATTAAAAATTTTTCTCTCCATTCAAATCAAGAGTACCATCATAGTGTTATTCTTAAGTTTATAAAGTTTTGAAATAATGTGTTTTAAAACTGAATGCAGTTTGGAACTATAGAATCACATTTATGCTTTTTATTTAGAAGATCTTTCAGTAGTTAAGTCAAGACAGTTACCTCCTTATGTTTTAAAATCATTGAAATCCAGAAGTTATACCACACAAATGTGTGAACAAATGTGTGAACCAAAGAACATTATATATCAAATACAAATTTAGTACTTTTGAGAGATATTGGGCAGGGGGAGAAAAATTATTTGATCAGGGCCATTTGATCAAGGCTATTTTCTATATTTTTATAACCACAGGGCTGAGATGAACCTTGCACAGCCATGTGGTTCAGCCTTCTGCATTGAAGCAGAAGTATATCACTGAAACATGAGAATCGATATTCTTTCTTGAGAACCACCCTCCTGCCCCAAGAAGATCATCCCCAAATTCCTTTATAAGCTTTGAATATTTCTCTTGTGGCTATTAAAAATCCATATGGTTTTCTGAAGCCCTGAGGTTCCTTTAAGAGAAATGAGCAAGAAGCTTCTGAGACAAATCACCCCCCCCAGGAGATCTTTGATTACATATGTGTCTAAAGATTAAAGTATTTAACCAGAAGAGAACCACACTATTTAAGTCAATTAAACAAACAAACAAACACCAAATACCAAATCATTAGCATACTTAAATAAGAACTGCTCAAATAGTGTTACTTCTAAAACAGTTTGTTCATTTAGTAAGAAGCCCACTGGTCTAATGCTTGGTTGAAAAATATAATGGTATATTATAATTGTCTTGGCGTTATAGGTAGAGGAGGTCTTTGAAAGAAAAGTCTACTCATTCTTTACTTCAATAAAGCCCTTTTCCATGTGGGGTAGGTTAGAGAAGAAAACTACTTACTAAACCAGGTAAAATGTTAAAACAACAACAACAACAAAATTACAAATAATATATAATTGCTATTGGTTAAAGCTTATTGGTAAAGAGCATTTTAAGGAGTTCATATTTACCTTGAGTTCTAATTAATAGTGAATTATACTGAGGCCCTGAACTTAAGATTATCTTCATGCTCAGTATATCATATATTTACTAACTTCAAAATCCTTAAGTCTTAACTTCCTACTTTTCTTTTCTCAGTTGTGGCACTATCATTCTAATATTAATTCTATATCTACTCCTTACTTCTATCTGTTACTTTTCCCAGAACACATGCAGATGTGATAATACTTGATGGCTTACGTATTTGCCAAATGATGTAATAAATGGATTGTATTATTTAAATGTGTTAATTTTTGTAGTATTTTGAGTTTTAACAGTCTTTATGATATTTGAAACCATCTTTGACAGGCATACTTTAGATACTTAAAATAAAAACTATAGATTTAGTATGTAGAATCCTGTATTTCATTTAGAGTTTACATTTACAATTAAATCCAGTAGTTTCATTGCTATTGAGATTTTTCCTACTCACTTTCTGTTTTTTTTTTTTTAATAAACTTCATATCCATTTGGATAACTTGCTTTGTTCTTTTTTAATGATGACATGATTCAGACATATAAAAGTAGAGAAAAGAGTATAAAGGACCTTACTGTATCCATTACTAATCATTAACCTCAACAGTTATCAACATGTTCTTATATTCTTTCACTTCCTCTCCTTATACAAAATTATAATACTGATTATACAAGGGATTTTATTATCTCCACTGTCATACTTCAATTAGATTTTAAATGACAATAAGGTTAATCACTCAAGTTTCAAAATAATCTTTCTGTGAAAACTAATAAATACCCTAAATTGATAAACACCCTAAATAATTGTTTTATTTAGAAAATATACTAGTCATAGAACTGAATATGTGATCATAAGGAAGAAATAGAAATTAAGGCATCTGGACAGTTTTGAGAGAAAGATGTGTCAGGATCATATACTGTTGCAATTAGTTTAGAAATATGGGCAGAATTTGTGGACCAAGGATATCTACTAACAAGTGGGAATACAATATAGGTTTGATTTTGAGGTGTATTGGGTCCATAGCACATCAGTGTCTTTTAGATAAAAATTAATAAGGAGAGGGGCACCCGGTGGCTCAGTGGGTTAAAGCCTCTGCCTTCGGATCGGGTCATGATCCCAGGATCCTTCGATTGAGCCCCACATCGGGCTCTCTGCTCAGCCTGCTTCTCTGCGTACTTGTGATCTATCTGCCAAATAAATACATAAAATCTTAAAAAAATATACATATTAAAAAAATTAATAAGGAGTTGATATTTGATGAGCACTAATATTTATTTATATATTTTGGGGGAATATTCAGCAATTCATCAACAGGGAACTGAGAAAGGAAATTAAAATTTTATGACATAGAGAAATTAAAGCAAAACAACTTTCAAAAACTATCCTAGAGGAAAAACAAAGAATTTAAAAGAGAATAATTTGTTTATATAATTACTTTAGACAAAGACAACTAAACTAGAAAAAAATGAATCTGTAAAATATATAGCTTGAATATTTGAGCCAACATAAAACAATTGAAAAAAATAACGATTTTGTACAGGAGTTGAAAACTACTCATTCGCAAAACTAGGTAAGTTATTGAAAACTAATCACTCTCAATCTTTCCTGAGCATATACTCTAGTAGTCATTTGTTCTCATTTTGCTTTGACTCAGGTCGGCCATGGCAAATGTGATATCTTTCACTGTACCCAGTGATGCTCAAATATAATGGGAACTTGGGTCCATATTGGGCTCAGTATAGTGGAATCTCCTTTAGGGGATATATGTAGTTAGATATTCAAAACTCAGTCTCATGGTATAAAGGTGATGTTACAATACAAATTTTGAGAAAGTGAAAACAAGACCTAATGAAGAGAATTGTCTCAATGTGTAAAGACACAGGTAACAATATATGTAATCATTGTAGTATAGTTTCACACAGTTGCTTATTACCAAATTATACAAATCTGGATCTTCAGTGCAGCGATATTGTAAAGAGAGGTATTTATGTGTGCTACAGCTGATGTCATCAACTACTAAATCCAGTGTTCTGGACTCTAGTGCTTAAAATGTCTAAAAGATATTCTCAATGAAATGATCCATGCTTGTATGCTGGTTTGTAGGAAATTGAATCACACTGTTACCAAGCTTTCTTTCCCAAAGGAATTATGGAAAATGCTCTGCAACTTTGAAACAACCATTATCCTAAAGTTCATTGATTTTTGTAAAACTTTTGATAGACATCCCTCCCCTGTTTAATTAGGTTATTCAGGGAAGCTATAATCTCTTCCAATGAAGTCTTGTTTTGAGGATTGTAAGGGAAATCCATGGAGGAAATTAAATGCTGATTTAGTGAAAGGCTCTTTCATTACAGTGACATCTTTTTCTTTCCTCAGCTATCATGTTATTTGAGACATTTCTTGGAGAGCATTGTGCGAATTAGGGTGCACCTGGATACAATAGGAAACTTCTTATGAAAATGTTGATCCTGCCTTTATCATGTCATCTTTTGGCCCATGTTAAAATTGAAGTGACTTGTCTAAAGTCTAATCCTAATTAAGGGTAGGTGAGGTTTTTGTTTTGTTTTGTTTTATCTTTTAAGATTGATTGATTGATTGATTGATTGATTTTAGAGAGGGCATGAGTGTGTGAGCATGCCTGAGCTGGTGGAGAACAGAGGGAGAGGGAGAAACTCAAGCTGACTCCTTGCTGAGTGGAGCCCAACATGGGGCTCAATCTCACGACTCTGAGATTGTGACATTAGCCAAAAATTCAGTCTAGCCACTTAACGGACTGAATCACTCAGTCACCCTGTGAGGTTTTTAAAAAAAATAAGAATATTGTGTCCACAATAGCCAAACTATGGAAAGAACCTAGATGTCCATCAACAGATGAATGGATCAAGAAGATGTGGTATATATACACAATGGAATACTATGCAGCCATCAAAAGAAATGAAATCTTGCCATTTGCGACAACATGGATGGAACTAGAGCATATCATGCTTAGCGAAATAAGTCAAGCAGAGAAAGACAGCTATCATATGATCTCCCTGATATGAGGAAGTGGTGATGCAACATGGGGGCTTAAGTGGGTAGAAGAAGAATCAATGAAACAAGGTGGAATTGGGAGGGAGACAAACCATAAGTGACTCTTAATCTCACAAAGCAAACTGAGGGTTGCTGGGGGGAGGGGGGTTGGGAAAAGGGGGGTGGGGTTATGGACATTGGGGAGGGTATGTGCTTTGGTGAGTGCTGTGAAGTGTGTAAACCTGGTGATTCACAGACCTGTATCCCTGGGGATAAAACTAAATGTTTATAAAAAATAAAATAAAAAAATAAAATAAAATAATAAGAATAATTATGATTTAACTAAGTCCAAATTCTAATGTATATAATACCTAAAGCATATATATGTTATATATATTCTATATACAATATACATAGAATACAGCATATGTGTGGAAATACATGCATATATTATATAATATATATAGTGTCTATACTCATGGGTAAAATAGAGCACAACTGGCAATAAATAAATGAAACACCCACATCCATACCCATATATTTGTTGGCAGTTAGTTAGATGTGAGTAAAGAGGATAAAGCAGATGCTGGCCACACCCTGGGAGCCACTCCCCGTTAACAGCCACTCCTTCAGAGCCAGCTCTAAGAGCTGACAGAATAGGAAAGGCCTACCACAGAAGTGGCTCAAAAGCTGCAATGGGGGACGCCTGGGTGGCTCAGTGGGTTAAGCCACTGCCTTCGGCTCAGGTCATGATCTCAGAGTCCTGGGATCGAGTCCCGCGTCGGGCTCTCTGCTCGGCAGGGAGCCTGCTTCCTCTTCTCTCTGTGCCTGCCTCTCTGCCTGCTTGTCATCTCTCTCTGTCAAATAAATAAATTAAAAAAAAAAAAAAAAAAAGCTGCAATGGGACTTCAAGTGCTGAGCATGCGCACAAAAGGTGCACCTTGCCCTTAAGGTCAATGCAAAACTCATTAGAAACTTATAAGTATATAATTGAAATAAATAAATACGATTATAACAGAATGCATTGTGGGTAGGCACATGCACAGAAGCTAAAATGTAGATAACCACCAGCTGTCAACCAAAAATGTCAGTCAAAGCCAAACTTAGGAACAGAAAGGTGCAGACCCATACACGGTCTTAAAACAGTGTAGCTAGAGCTTGTCTGTGCTTTTGCCATTCTTACTCAGCAACGGCCCACTTTCACTCTTGAAAGAGTACTATAGTTACCTACTCAGTAAACTCTCTCTCCCCATTCTGGTCTTGGGTCTCCCAATCTTTGGTGCATCTGGGATAAAAACCAAATGATCTAGTAATAAATTTATAAGAATACTTAAAAAACTATTATGATCCTTACTTTCCAGATACAAACAGTAAAGCTTATGAAATCACATAACTTTCTCAACATCATGTCCCATTTAAGTGGTAGAGATTAATAAAATCCTATTTTGCTTGACTCATTGCCAAAACTTCCCTCCGTAAGTGGTTTAATCATGATTGTATTAATCCTTAGGACAGAGGAAATTCACAGGTTTCAAGTTGTCTTATCATTTTTCTTCCTTCCTTTTTTTCCCCCCAGGAATGAAAAGAGCCTACAGTTGTAGGAAAGCAGTCTATCAGCTTGCTCTAAAAGGATTTTTCTGTAATATTAGTTCATGTCCCCAAAATATAACAATATACCCGGGCAAGGGGAGAACAAACAAACAAACAAACAAAAAACAGAAAACACACACACAAACATAAAATAGCAGTAGCAACAACAAAATCCTTAAGAACTAATAATAGGATAAACTGAGGTTTTTACTTCACTGATTAAAATGAAAATAAGAATGGATTGTTTGATCAGATTATTTGAAGTGAAGAATCTTTTACTTCATGAAAAGTACAAATGCAGTGAGAACTTCACCTCTCATATGATGTTGATAGTCTGCTGAAGAGCACCAGTACTATCATTCAGTTAAAATGCCTAAATCTTTTATGCACCTGATTTTATAGACTCTTCCTTGAGCCCCGTAAGGGGGGATTCTGCCTCCAGCCAGCCCTGGAGGCTCTTTCCTAACTCACTATGGAAAGATAGGTGTATATTTGGCAGGAGCAGAGCTCTCTGGGACCTTTTTCATACTATTGTCCATGTTTATTTTAATTGATCTGTGCCCAGGCACACTGATGGTTATGTGATTTTCAGTACAGATAACATTATTTCAGAAGAGATAGTTAAAAAATGAAATATTTAACTGATCATCAGATGAAAGGAGATTGAGCATAGAAGCAGTGGGTGAAATTATAAAGAGAAGACTCAGTAGCTTTTACACAGGTTCTACATATAAAATTAATGTTACATTGGAAAATATTAAAAAACAGAAAAATATTAATACACACATTTCTATAGTTTTAGATATAAAAGTGATTGAGCCTTAAATAGGTAAAAGAAAACTGAAAAAATATATGAGAGTTTACTAGAAAACCCAAATTAAAAAGAAATACAATTTTTCATAGTATGACTTTGTAGTTACTCAAGGAAATAAAAATTACAACAATATAAGAATTTATCATAATTGATCTAAGAATTTATCATAATTGATCTCTTAAGGAGTAAAATCCTCAATTTGAAACATTTCAAGTATTTTTCTCAAAAATTCTGTAAGATATGCAATTGCCTCTTGGCAGTAACACTGAAAAACTATAGTTTCTAAAGAGATTTGTATATTTCTGATTGTTGAGGAATACTTGTTATGCTTACTAATGCTATACCACATAAATCATTATTTAAGATGTTACTATCTATAAGATCCATAGACTGTACAAGTGAACTAACTGAAAAATCTCAATTCCTGGATAAGATATGGTTCTTAATATCCTTTCCAAAATCAAGGTATATTGTCAAGACTAATTGATAATTCTAATAATTGTATTAAATATGGTTAGAAAATTTTCTTTCTTTGAAATTTCACATTGAAATTATGTTATACCAGTTTTATTATGTATGTATATATATATTTTAAGAAGTATGGTACATATTTAAAGTTTGACATATTCTGTTTCTGATTTTTTATGAACAATTAGGTAGTCAAAACAGTTTTTGCTTTTAGGTTATTCTGAAGTAGTTTTTAATGAAACCTTCTTAAGGGGACCTTCTGCCATATGTCCTCTACTATTTTCCAGTGGAGTGTCACTGTATAAATGTGCTGTTTTAAAATTATAGTTTCATTTTTGTTAGCAGTAGAGGTGTGAATCATTCATATCTGAACCACAATGCGTACAACACTTCCTAAAAGCACATTTTAAAAAATTATGCTTCTAAAAAGGTTGTTAATGGAAATATGCATCACTTTATAATTAACCAAACCTACAACAAATTAAAGTGCTGATTGTGAAGGCAAAATAACACTAATCTATAATTATAATCAAGAATAGCAGCAATTGAAAACCATAGCCAACACTAGACAAAATTTTTATGAAATACAAGAGCCACAGGAGATTTTTTGGTGAAATCTAAAGTAAACTATAAGAAAAATACATTCACATAATATACTTTTAAAACTTTTGTAGATCTTGATCACTTATTTAGTAGTGTACTGGTTGTACATAAAAGCAAAACTACAGGGAGTTTTCTGTCATGTTTTCTACAAAAAAAAAAAAAGAACAAAAACCCACAGAATTTGAATGTTTAACTCAATAACTCCCACAAGAGAATCTGTTACTTTAGGCTGCCATTATGCCATAAAAATCACTGTTAAAAGACAAAACAAACAAACCAATTAACAAAACAAAATAAAACAACATGCTTCAGTACTCCTATTGTCAGCATATCCTGGCACTTTAAACTTAATTCCTATACATTGATTGTATTGATTGAATTTTTTTCTTCCTAGAGAGAAAAATGTGATTGCATAGATACCTGTGTTTACTAGATGACACTGACTTATAATTTTTAGCGGTAAAGTGCAGACATTTAGAGGATCCCATATCAATTTATGCTAGTAATTGTTCATTCCTCTAGGTAGAAGTTAATTAATATAATGGTTAAATGATCTAGGTAGCTTAGATTCAAATGTAATGTCCTCAGATTACTAATTGTTGCTTTATTTCTCTAAATCTCCATTTCCTCATCTTTAGGGAATAATGGTAGTATCCATTTCTTAAAAGTCCTGTCAATTTTCATTGGGGTAACAAACATGTACTATTTTACATGGTATATGGTGCACAGCAGACTCAGTAATTTTTTCAGTATTATTATTTTATATGGCACTGTAAATATTTTCTACTGTTTCATGAAAACAACCATAGAAAACTCTCTAAAGTTTCCACATTAAAATACTGAATTCATCTTCGTGCTCAATCCAAAATCTTTTTGTTTAAAACATTGTGACACATTAGAGAATTAACATATTTCATAAATTGGTTTGACTCTGCCCTTATTTTGAATTAGAGTTCATAAAAGGGTTGTTACCATGTTTCTTCAATGAGAAAGAGATGCTAATGATTCATAGAATTGTTGAATATTCCAAAAGCATTTCTAGTGGTTTTACATGATCTGTGAACAAGATTTAGAGTACAAACATGTCAGCCAGCTATAAATTTTGTCACTTTTTCTTTTTCTCATTCACTCACACATTGCACATATACATGTCCTTAATTTTTTTTATAGAAAATTCTATATCTAGTCCAAGAAATGAAATTAAGGAAATCTAATCCTATAATAATAACTTGTTCCCAGATGAGATAATTTCTTGTGGAATGAATGAATTGATGTTTCCTATATAAATTAAATACTTAGAAGTTTGTGTTTGGAATAGTGCCCTACTGCCAAGGCAATATATTGGCACATCTTTTCCTGTGGGTCCATAAATAGCATTTTCTTTCAAATTCATGGTTAGCATTTAGTTTGGGGAAAGCTTTGTATTCATAATGGTTCTTTTTAAAAGGTGAGAACATTCAATGATGATAAAGCCATTAGCACAATGATTTATATATAATAGATTTTGTATTGGACTGACTCATGAATGACTAAAAGAGTAGGTGTAAATTTATAAGATTAACCATGAGAAAAATCAACCTTTCTTGGAAAGAAATCAATAAATTTATTTAATGTAGAAACTATATATTATTAAAGTTATAATTAAAGGTTATTTGTACAAAAATTGCTTTGTTATTAGAATGGAGGGCTGCCTGAGTTGCTCAGTGGGTTAAGCCTCTGCTTTCAGCTCAGGTCATGATCTCAGGATCCTGGGATCGAGTTCTGCATCAGGCTCTCTGCTAGGCAGCGAGCCTCCTTCCTCCTCCCTCTTTCTCTCTCTCTCCCTCTCTGCCTACTTGTGATCTCCCTCTGTCAAATAAATAAAATTAGAAAAAAAAAGAATGGAAAATTACTTATTTAGTTATGTTTTGTTTATATCCAACCTTCATGAGCTATTTGGTTTACTAATTATAAATTTAGCTATAAATATCAATCTTTTGAAAATAACACAAAGTTAGAAACACAATTTTAAAACAGAGGGTAAATTTTATATAATTACATAATCTTCAAATCCCAGGAGATTGCATTTGTTCCTTAACTTATGGGTAATGGATGTGATTTAGGTATACATAATCAGTGGTCCTTTACTCCAGATGTTCCCAAATGATGGTCAAATGGACTGTTACAGGATTAATTGTACAGTTATCACCTCACAAAATTTTTTTAGGGATACTCAATCATAGAGAATACTTAGTAACTCTAATGTGGAATCTAGAAATCTATGTATCTTACTCTTACCTGATTCTTCTAAAAAAAAAAAAAAGTAAACAATCCAACAACTCTTTTTTTTTTTTTTTTTAAACTTGCAAGAAACCTGGAACCCCAAGACATTAAGAAACTTGTTCAAGATAACAAAACTATTGATGAGCAGAATCATAACTAGGAATAACTGACCTAATTCATAATCTTACTCGACCATTTCCATAACATTATCATTATATTTCTCCCAAAGTTAAAATTTATATTATGTTCTGATGTCTGCATCTTTCTAGAGCAAGTACACTGCAAAGAAAAAGAGGTTTCTTCTTCAGTGTTTCTTCCCCCATCCCTGGATTGAAATATATTGACATACAACACTGTGTAGGTTAAGTTCTACAACCTGTTGGTTTGATATATACATAGATATCGCATTTTCTTTATTCATCTGTCCATGGACACTTAGGCTGTTTTTATATGTGTTTACTATTGTGAATAGCTCTTTGAGATACTGATTTTATTTCCTTTCTATATATAACTGGAAATGGGATTTCTATTATATGGTATTTTCATTTTTTGAGAAAACTCATCACTGTTTTTCGCAGTGGCTGTACCAATTTACATTCTTACCAATAATACAGAAATTTTCCTTTTTCTCCATATTCTCACCAACACTTGTCATCTCATATCTTTTTGATAATAGCCATTCCAACAAGTGTGAACTGAAATCTCATTGTGGTTTTGACTTGCATTTCCTTGATAATTAGTGATGTTGAACATCTTTTTGTGTATCTGTTGGCCAATTGTACACATTCATCGAAAAAAATGTCTATTCAGTTTCTTCGCCCACTTTTTTTTTTAAGATTTTATTTATTTGAGAGAGACATAGAGAGAGGGAGAGGATGAGTGGGAGAGAGGGAGAACAGGCTCCCTGGCAGGGCTCCATCCCAGGACCCAGGATCATGACCTGAGCCCAAGGCAGATGCTTAACCGACTGAGCCATCCTGGCGCCTCTCTTTTCCCATTTTTTAATCACGTTGTGTTATTTTCTCTTTCTTCCCAACCCCCACCTCCTCACTCTCCCAGCTACTGAGTTCTATGAGCTTAACAAGGTATGTTTCTTACTCCTCTCATATTCCAGGTGCTGAGGACAAGAAAAAATAAATAATAAAATAAAATATAATAAGATTTTCACACTGAATTAAATTGCTATATATAAGTCCAGTATTACCACAACGTACCTTTGTAGTTAGCATGTCAGAATTTAATGGTTTGTGGGTGCCTAGAGTGTAGGGAATTAGTTGTAGTTAGCATGCTATGTTTGAAAATCCCCAAGTGATTTTGACAGGTTCCCCCAAATGAAGCTTTTCTTTTCTCCTTGAAAAACATTGATTTAAAAACAGATGCTTTATTTTGGAATCATGTTGAGAAGAGGCAACAGTGGTGGAGTTTTCTAGACTCTTTCTTTTAATGTAATCAAGGCTAATGATATTTTATGTTGCTATTTGTTCCAGAAAGTGAGTGCACCTCCACTTTATGGATTCTGTCCTAAGATGGTCGTATGCATTTTTATGAAGTTTTTAATAAAGTGTTTCTTTTCTGTACCCTGGAAGTATTTTACTTAGGTACTATCCGTGTAGAAACTATATTACCTTAAAATAGGAAGTACTGCAACCTTCAAGGCTCTTTGTCCAACTTTTCATCTTCTCAGACCTCTTTCTCTTTTCACTGTATGCACTCTTCCTTGGTAATGTCTTCTATTTTCTTAGCCCATTTAAATTGATAATATTTATCACTGTAACTCAAGGTTAAATGTCTCTTAAGCTTTAGACATATACTTTAGACTGAATTTACACATCTCAACTTGGATATCCCAGAAGTGATTCTAATTCAGCCTGTTTAAAACTAAACTTATTGTCTTCCTTCTAAGAATGGTTTCCTTCGAATTTTCTGTTCAAGTCACTGGAACTATTACTCATTTTGTTGATCAAAACAGAGATGTGGTCTTTCCTAGAAATGCCACATAGAACCCCATATTCACTACAGTGAATAGCCATATATTATATCACTCCATCTTTAAAGTTCTGCTTTGACCTAAGGACAAATCCAAACTTCAAAACAGGGCCAGTGAGAACTTTTGCAAATTTGGTCTTTATAATTTTTTCGGTCCTCTCTTCTGAATATCTATACAAGGTATTTCCTATAAGCAGAAAACTACCTTTCTTTACCTGCCAATTTATCTTTTTTTCCTAATTCCATGTAAACTTTAGCATTTGTATTAGCTATCACTTGGTTAGATTCTTTTGGCTGCAAATGTCTGGGTTAGGTGTTTATTATTACATTCTACTATAATTGAAAGTTCATTGGTCAGCATCCTCATCTGTCCTGAAATTTGAGATGTTTCATAAAATAGTCTTACTCTAACTGTAATCCATGGCCTGTTGCCAGTCCACAAATTCTTACTAATCTGAGATGAAATAAGTAAAGAAATTGAAGTTAAGTGTTTAGAAACTCTTGGCCATATGACAGAGTAATCTTACATTTGATGGGTGTAATAATAAAGAATTTGGCCATGTATTTCTATTTCAGTTCTCTGGTAATATGTTTTTACTGTATCACACAAAAATATCAGTCAGTGATAGTTTGGGAATCACTGAAATTGAGGCAGAGGCTTTGTAGCCTATGTCTGTCAGTTACAGAATTACATCACAAGAAACCAATGCAGAGCTTTACTCAAAATACATTATTTTTGTTGATTTATTAAGTAAATAAAAATGCTAATGAATATATATATTCAAACCTCATTTAAATTTGGTAACCAGTGCTTAAATGAAGCAAACTTGTCAAATATTGGAAAGCCATAAATATTGTGAAACAAAACATTCTCAAAAAAGCATCCTCTATATTTGGAGCAGCCAGCAACTTTTCTCAGTTACAACCATTACTTTCAAAATATTTGTTTGGAGTAAAATCAGATTTGGAAATACCCGTTTTCCCTGAAAATATATTATTTACAATTCTTTTGATTTTCTAATGTTTTGTCAAAAATTATTATAAACTCTTAAGAATGTTAAACACTTTAACTGATAGAAATATATACACTGCCTTCATGATGGGCCAAAGAAGAGCCTAGATAAGTTTTATAACTTCTGTGAGTCTTTCTCTTCTAGACTCTTTTTCTCTAAAATACGTTTTATTTTCTAAATACTCTTCCTTCCTCCCATCTTTAAATTTTTTATTTTCTTAAGCAGAACTTTAGAAAGGAATTTCTTGAGCAGTACTTTCATAATAAATGAATGAGTGTGTCTACAAAGATGAAGAGTTGACAGATCTACTTTTGCTGTTTTTTGTTTTTGTTTCGGTTTTTTAAGATTTTATTTATTTATTTGACAGAGAGATAGAGAGCACAAGTAGACGAAGCAGCAGGCAGAGAGAGAGGAAGAAGCAGGATTTCTGCTGAGCAGGGAGCCTGATGTGGGTCTCCATGCCAGGACCTAGGGATCATGACCTGAGCCAAAGGCAGACTCTTAAGCAGCTGAACCACCCAGGCACCCCTCAACTTTTACTGATAATTCTGTAGTAGATTATATAACTATCTGTTCAGACTCTGCTGTTAGGACCAAGGCACTCATTTTTAGCTACTGCTGGGGTTTTTAGCATGATTCATAGCATATTCACTTCCCAGGGATTGGCTTTTGCTGATAATGTCTATCTTACCTGAGGTTATACTCCTCCTGGGAATTTCCCAAATCTAATGACTAGTGATGGTGGGGCGGGGGCAGGTACAACTGACCATTACCATTGCTTCAGTTTGGAACAACTGCAAGTCTCTCCTAGTTCCTTTGCATCTCACGGGATGGGCTAGGGTCTTTGTTATCATTTTATTACATTTCAATTTCTCCCTCTGCTCAAACCTGTTTTCTCCTTCCCATACAGGAATAGTTTCTGAGAGCATTCTCTAATAAACCACATAAATGAATATATACATCTCAGATTCCATTTTCTAGGGGGAACCAACTTAAAAGAATGAATAAAACATGTTTGGTATCATATGGTCAAAAGACATATAAACTGAAATAAGTTTAAAAATATGGTAGAAGTCAGAAGTTACAGAGGAGAAGCTTATAAACTAGTGGTTCAAATCTAAACCAAGTCTACTCACAAAGTATTAAAATGTAAATAGAATGTGAGTAGAAATACAACAGTGACTCTCTGGAGCAGTGATTCTGAAACTTCATTAAATAAAAGCATTATGTTGAAAACTATCAACAAAAAGATTCTGGGTAGAAGATACACATTAACAGGCTTCAGAGAGGAACTGCTCATGTCACCTATAGCATTTTTGTGTCCCTGGTGCTGAAACAAAAGAAGAAAGAAGAAACAGGGTATAAAAAACAAAAAAAGAAAGCAGGAACAAAATGAGGAAAAATTTTTTTTGTTAGTTTTTTAAAAAGAATCATAAAATTTTGCATATAAAAATTTATATTGGCCCACTTAGGGAAAAAAAAAGCCATTTTTCCTCCTCCTTGAATAGGAATTAAATTAGAATGATTTGTAGAAATTCATCTCATGTTGTAGACTTTTTGACGACATGCTCTTTGGGCTATATAAAAATCAATTCTGGTATTTTAAAGTGAAAACAGTTATTGTTTTTCTTTTTAAAGAGCATATATGTTGGTAATGTGTGGAGTTTTGACCTCAATGTTTTTCTTAATCTACAAATTTCCCCTTGGTAATCTTAATCACTTCCATGCCTGTGACTGCTACTTTTTCCTAATAACTTCTAATTGCTTGCTTCCAAATGCAGATCTCCCCTTGGGATAAGATACAAATATATATTTGCCTGCTTTACTTTTATGATTGTCTCATAGTCTTTTCAAGTTCATCATAATCAAAAGCTTGCTCTATTTAGTCACCCAAATATGACCCCATCTTGTATTTTACATTTGAGATGATATGATCTCCATCTACTCAATTGATCAAACTCTTCACCAAATGCTTTTCTTCCCCATTAACTGTATACAATTTGGTGTTAAATCATTCCTGAAGATATTATCTCATAAATATCCCTTGCATATAATCCTTCTTTCTTTCCTTGCTGATACTGACTTCATCCAGGCCTCAGCAATCTCTTATCTAGATTCTTAGTCATTTACTTGTCTTCCTGCTGCCAGTGTCTTTTTTTTCAGTGTCTCAAGTGGCCAAGTGAGTTACATTTCTGAAACTTCTCAATATATCACTTCTTTGTGTAAGAAATTAAATTTCTTAGTATATTATAACAGTATCTTTCTGACGTTTATCCTACTAGCTTTTCTGCCTACATCTTATACCAAGTTCTAACAACTCCAGTGCTCTGGATTTGCAGTTCTGTCTTGCCAATGGCCATGGGTAGATACAATATTTAATTGTATTAAAAAAATACAATAATTTGTATTGTAGATACAATATTTAATTTGTATTAAAAAATAGAGCTGAATAACTTAAAAATATTTTAATCAGTTTCCTTAAATATTATGATAAACTATTATGTGGTAACATAAACGGTGTTGTATATTTTATGAAAAGTAACCATAGTTTCAAAAATATGTAAGAGAGCGCCTGGGTGGCTCAGTGGGTTAAGCCGCTGCCTTCGTCTCAGGTCATGATCTCAGAGTCCTGAGATCGAGTCCCGCATCAGGCTCTCTGCTCAGCAGGGAGCCTGCTTCCCTCTTTCTCTCTCTGCCTGCCTCTCTATCTACTTGTGATTTCTCTCTGTCAAATAAATAAATAAAGTCTTTAAAAAAAATATGTAAGAAAAGATAGCATGGATTTTACAAATTTCTTCCATGTCTTATTTTATAGGGAGCCAACTAACTAGATTCTTTTATTTGTTTCTGTATTCAGCCTATTGAAATATTTTGTTTTGGTTAAAGTGTGTGATAAAAACATAGCCTCATACAGATATATAACTGGAGAAGGGAAGGGTTTTTTAATAACATTTTTGGATAATCGTGGACATTTTTCTTTGATAGTATATCCAAATTGTCCAAATAGCAGTCTTTCAAAGACTAGTTACAATGTGGAATCTGAAACCATATGAATAAACTTTGTGTACTCTATTATATTAAAATTATTTGGTCTGTCTTATACTTTGAGCAGATATTTAAATCTCTCAGAAAATATTGGCTCATTGATACACAACTTTTCCAATTTTTGATGGGATCTATTATAAAATTGTGTTAGATAAAATTTTCCAAAATGCTATTTGTTTGGAGTCAAATTGTATCATTGGAAAAAAATCATGTCCTTTTTTGGTCTCCTTAATATGACTGACTCATTTATTTTCAAGAAATTCTCTGCCAAAAAAGAAAAATTTTCTGCCAAATACCCAACTCTGAATAATTCTACTTTTTTGATTAGCCACCCTTTTGAGTTAAAATGGAACTTAATGAGTGAGAAAAGTGGCTAGTTCAACTTACAACTCAAACAACTATAAAACTTTTTTCCTCTTGGATACATCAGTGGTACTGTGGTATGCATTCTTCGAGTTTGTTATGCAGAATATCAAAAACATGTGTATTCAAGAACCAAGATTTACTCTGCCCATTAAAGATACTAATTTTTAATAAAAGTTTATCCATTTGGTACAAGTACTTGATGGTGAAAAATGCAATGGCTACTAATACAATTTTGTGCCACTGCCTTGATTCATGTTAAGACACGCAGAAATTTTGATCACCAGTGCCTTGACATGCTGTATTGGAACCTGACACAAAATGAAGTACGTTTGTGTTTTTGAGTTGTGCTTAATATATGTTTTATATATTTGAATTGTATATGTATATATTTATATATATTTTTATGTATTTTTAATTGTTGATTTTTTTCCAGAATTTTAATGTAGTTTAAAAACATTGAAACTTTTTACCCAGACCCCAGTGTAGATCAGCATGGCATTGTTCTTTATTTAAAATTTTATTTTTTATCATCAATTTTTGCATAAATTTTGATTTTTTAAAATACTGAACTAAAATATTATTTATCTTGATTACTGAACATTTTGGTTTTCCTTTAAATTTTGCACCCAGGGCGAGTGTATTTCTTGCCCCACCCAAATTTTTACCCTACTAAATCACTATTGCTTTGGTAATATCAGTGCAAAGTTAACACAATAAAAAAGGCAGATGACGTCTTAGTAGTGTTAGAAGCTTAATTTTGACCTTATAAACCTCCTGAAAGAGTCTCAGTGGCCATCTGTGGGTCTCATTTTAAATACTGCTTCAGGGTGCCTGGGTGGCTTAGTTGGTTAAGTGTCTTCTTCGGCTCAGGTCATGATCTCAGGGGAACCTGCTTCTCCCTCTCCCTCTGCCTGCAGCTCCCCCTATTTGTGCTCACCCTTTCTCTGTGTCAAATAAATAAATAAAATCTAAAACAAAACAAAGCAAAACAAAACCCCACTGCTTCAGACTAAAATAAAAAGTCTTTAAAAAATAGTTTATATATATATTTTTTTCTTTTTTAAATTTTTTATTTTTTATAAACATATATTTTTATCCCCAGGAGTACAGGTCTGTGAATCACCAGGTTTACACACTTCACAGCACTCACCAAAGCACATACCCTCCCCAATGGCCATAATCCCACCCCCTTCTCCCAAACCCCCTCCCCCCAGAAACCCTCAGTTCGTTTTGTGAGATTAAGATTCACTTATGGTTTGTCTCCCTCCCAATCCCATCTTGTTTCATTGATTCTTCTCCTACCCACTTAAGCCCCCATGTTGCATCACCACTTCCTCATATCAGGGAGATCATATGATAGTTGTCTTTCTCCGCTTGACTTATTTTGCTAAGCATGATGCGCTCTAGCTTATATTTTTAATAATTATTAAATAATTAACCCCCTCACGGCCTCAAGTCCACAAAAAAAAAAAAAAAAAAAAAAGCAAAGTATATTGGCTTTGTCACTATTCAGTATAAGAAAATATATCAGTTCTTTAAAAGACCCTCAAAAAAAGTGATATTGAATGGGAATATTGAACAAGGTAAGTGGCAATACTCTGAACATAGGGGGAAAATTCTTCCTCTTTCTATTTGTTATAATGAAATAAAATCTGTAAGCCTATATACTATTCATACGTAACTCAATGAAGGCCCCTTTCAGAATAACTTTCTAAATTTTGGCCATGACATAGTTGATTATGTATCAGGTGATTTTGTGGTTGTTCGAATTAACAGTCTCTAACTGTTGCTTATTATCATTATCATTAGACTGAGACATTTCTAATTATTTTCAAGATTATAAGTGCCTTGAAATTAGGATCATACTTTTTACACCTTGAGATTCCCTACATCATTAACTATCATGATCTAAACATAAATGTTTATTAAATTGAATTGACTCCATAAGTTGAAGGTTTACTAGCCAGGGTGATGTGATTTTATTGTCAAGCCCTAAGAAGATAAAATTTGTTAAACTAAAAAGACTGTTTATTTCTCATGTAGCAGTAAATTCACATGAAACTGTAGAAGCTTGAAAAATTATTTTCAAAAATCTATCATGATTAACAAAAAAAAGCTCTTAGCAAGAAAAACAAATTTACATAGCTACTAAAGTTATCTCTTAATCTTCACCTTAGCTGATTAATGTTGTATGTACATGAAATATATATTACCATCTTTTTAAAAATAGAGAACTTAAAAAGTAAAGAACTTGTATGAATTAAATTTTTAGAGCAGGACAATTAGAGATACCCTTCAAAATTCTGAATTTTGTCATTAGAAATATTTGATTAATGGTTAACCCTTTATTCATACCATTAGAGGAAGGAAAGAGTTTACATGGTAAGTCTCTCCTTATGTACTGTAGCTTTGTGTGATACATGAAATTATGAAGTTGAATTAGGCCACAGTACTAGAGTAGATAGAAAAACAATTTGCCTAATTAAAGTTAAAGTAGATGTCATTATTAGACTGATTTGTAGGCCATTTGTTAAGCAAGAAATATCAGTGAATAGTAAGGTCAATGCCAGAATCTAGGAATCATATGACTATAGCATATAATGTAAATAAGAATTTGCATTTATTAGGTATCATAGGTGTGCAGTGTTGACACTAAAAGCAAGACAGTATTTTAGTAACTGTGATAAGGGGTAGGGATGAACAGTTTTAATCACTCTGTGATTACCAACTATGACAACAATAAAAGCATGGTTTTATGCTAGGAAATGTTTTCTAGTAATTTATTCCGTTCATCCTACCTCAAGAGGTAACAATCTTACTGCTGGATGGAAACAGAAAGACTAAGAGCTTCACATAAACTAGAAGCCAGAGGATTTATAAACTGACATTTTATTCCACAGAGGTTTTTATATAGACTGACTGCATTGCTTAGTAAGGAAAATTCTTTCAGCTCACAAAAGGATTTAGACAGAAAAGTTCAAAAACTGGGCATTTTTTAAGTGTTTCTACTTCCTTAAGTGCTCAGCTTTATGAAACTAAATCAGGGTTAGGGTGGAATGAAAGTTCCTCTTTAACAAGATAAATGCAATCAGTTTAATGACTCTTCTTGGAGACAAGGATGAGATGGAAGAAGTTATTTGTTCATTATGCTAATTAAAAAAGGGGATCTAAACTCTATGAAAACAAAATTGATTAAAGCATATCCAGTTTGTCTGCTTAGAGTTGGGAAGCACAGAATCCACACATAGTATGCAAGCCATGGATATCAATTGGAGTCTGCACATAATTTTTTCTTTTTTTTACATGTGGTGAATATGGTTTTTGGTTCTTACCTATGACTGTTTGACATATTAAACACATATGGAAAATAGAAATTCAAGAAGAGGGAAATCACTGAGCAAGCCAGAAGGAAACTCTTACTATTTCATTACAATTAAGCAGCACATAAACTAAGGTATATAGAAAAAAATTCCTAATGGCTTTCTTTTATGAAACTGCTAAGAAGTCCAGTTGAAACAGTGTTCATAAAATATAATGCTGGCTTGACAACAGAGAAAAATGTTTTTCACCAGCTTTTTTCCATTAGCCAATCAGAGGGAGCTTACAGGAATATAAGAGTTTAATCATTTAACAGCTCTTTTTGATCCACCCCATATCCTTGGTGAGGGCTGGAAAGTGTTTCTCTTGCACTCATAGTTTCAGTTGATAACAAAAGTTCTGGTATGAATGAATATGCATGACCTTGAACTCTGAGCTGCTGAAAAGAAAATAGAAAGTTTATTTCTGAATGGGGTTAAAATGTAGATCAACTTCTTTCCTAAGAGTCAAGAGATCAAATGGACTAAATTTGGAATTAATTCCTTGTGAAACTTAATATGCCATATTGGACTAAAATGACTACATTTTCCAAACATTTTTATATGATGAAGTGTATTTTAAGTCATAAATACAGAACTGATGAAAACTGTGAAAATTTTGCAAGCCCTCCCCCTTTTTAATAGTCTGATAGAAGTGATGTGTACTTATTAAGTAAATTTAATACTTCCCACTGATTTTTACCAGATTTCATATAACTTAAATTTTTTTTTCTGAATGGATGGGAAGTAGTTCACATTTCATGCTATTTTAATAAGTTCTTTTAAAAGAGTGTTAAGACTTTGCTTAGCCATGTCTTTCTTTTTGCAGTTTTGTTCAGCATGTATAGACAGAATCAGTTACATTCTACATGAACTTAAGATGCTCTTTCCTTTTTTGATCACAAGCCTAGTGGGAAGAGCACCGATGTCTGGGATTCCAAATGATATCAACAAAGTAACAACAAATAAATAATAATGCTTTACCAATATTGATTAGATTTCTTTATACCCTTGAACATGATGAATACTAGTTTGTTTTTTTTTTTTAAAGATTTTATTTATTCGACAGAGAGAGATCACAAGTAGGCAGAGAGGCAGGCAGAGAGAGAGGAGGAAGCAGGCTCCCTGTCGAGCAGAGAGCCCGATGCGGGGCTCGATCCCAGGACCCTAGGATCATGACCTGAGCCGAAAGCAGAGGCCCCAACTCACTGAGCCACCCAGGCGCCCCTGATGAATACTAGTTTAACCCATATTTTTAAGATAATGTGATACAGTAATGAGAAAAGAAGATATAAGATATAGTAGGAGGAGACATGGATTTCTGAGGAGATTGGAACTTGAATTGTATAGAATAACATTAAACAAGATTTTTGAAAATGAAGTTACAATAGTACAGTATCTTAGCACCTTGCAATTTTAAATCTCTGGAGACTGCACACTACCTGTTTAAGACTCCAAAAGGGAAAATAAGAAATCTATTTAGAAAAAAAAAGATAATGTGGTATGTGAGTAGAAGCATGGAAATCGAAGTCAAAAGATGTGAGAGGTCTCAAAATAATACCAACCTTGGGACATTGATTAAGTCATTATTTCTCTGACCATATTTCTATATCAGTAAAACAGAATAATAACCAGACTCTTTATGTCTAATGTATAGTGTTATCTAGGGACAATTTGTTGCAGGATATGGTCTGCTAACTCGTTGCATAGGAGTCCCTTGGATGCCTATTAAATATATTCTAGGACTCAGACATGACTCATATAATTAACATTTAGGGGGACACAACAAGAATCTAATTTTTAACAAGTTCCCTACCGGAAGTTTGAATTGTGATTTGCTATAATATCCAAGGAATATGCAAATTAAAGCTCTATATATTGTTTGTATTTTTGTGTTAGTAGAGATACAACATCTGTGCTTTTAGACCTCTTATTTTTCTTCAAAAAAGGTGTAGCTATTAAAATATTAGTCCTTTACCAACCTTAGTGCAAAAGCAACACTTTTCAATCTTTATCTATCTACATAAGGAGTAGCCCTACTCCATTATTATTATTGTTGTTGTTGTTCTCATAATTCCTATTTGGCTTTGCCACATGAGGGAAGTAGCACACACTATGAATCTTGAAAAACAGATCTTTTAATATCTGAGCCACTCAAGAGCATCTTGCTTTTAGTATAATTATTCTCAAAGTGTGGACCCAGAACCAGTATCATCATCTTCACCTGGGTACTTGTTAGAATCAGAAAACATGGAGCAGCACCTAGTAAGCTCTGTTTTTATAAACCTTCAAAGTGGTTGGGATGCATGCTAAATTATGGGAGCCACTGTCCTAGGATAATTGGACTAAAGACTAGTGTTCTAGGGTAATTTCACTCATCCCTCAGGATATATCCTACATTAAGCCTGGGTGATCTTCAGTGGGAAAAAGAAGCATATGCTGTTTAACACCGGTTCACTCATTGTATTTATCTTTTCTTAATTCACGGTAATTGTGGTAGGGCCAGTACTGTTTTTCACAACTTACCCTATTGTCAGGCTTCTCCATTTATGTCTCCTCAAAGGCAGCCCAGAGAGTCCTCTAATTTTATAGTTGAGGTTAGACTTAAAGACAACTCTTGATAACCCTTAAAGATAAAATTTCTGGCAGGAGGTATCTGGTTCTTTTAGAACAAGCCTTGATCTTTTCTCCATACCTAATTGTACTGAAAGATTAGCTATCTTTTCTCTGCTACTGGGAACAGAGATAAGGAAACTGACTAGAATTTATTTTCATCTGGAAGCCCACAGGGGAATGAAAGTTATGCTAATAGTATGCTGAGAATTCTATTCTAACACCATTTGAGATCTACATCTAAAACATAAAGCCAATTCTATGGGGCTAATTTTTATCCAGTCTCATATTCATAATTTGGGAGAGGTAATCTATGAGAAATTAATTTTCTTCCATCTGTTTTTCTACTAGGTTTATAATGGGAAAACATCTATGCTCTTATGAAAATTTATAAAAAAAATAATTTGATTTTTTATAGGATGACATATTCTAGGCCTCTGTTCACTTTGGTACACATACTTAAGAGCAGAGCTTGTAACACTGATTTTATTTAGTACCCTGAGCGAACGTTGTCTGAAATGCACAAGTGAGAGGCTGACATTCTGTAACCCTTCTAACTTTCCTTTTTCCTTTTCCTTTCCTTCTTTTCCCTTCCCTTCCATTCCCTTTCCTCTTTTTTTCTGCCACTGGTTCTGTTTTTCTAAATTCTCCTGCTCTTGATGGGGCCACTGTTTCAAAATACCTGGTTTCTCATCACCAGTATCCACCTCTCGAGACTCTTTCTGGTTGGCTTGGCTAGGTATTCAGAAAACTTCACAGTTCTAATCCCTTTCACAAGCATCACCATCAGCTCTGGAATCTCCAAACATGTAGTTAAGATAGGATCAAATATGATATTGCTGTCATGGGTACAACTGACTAGTCCAGGATAAACCCATTATCATCCAGGATCAATACAGTTTTCTGTTTGGGTAATTAAAGAACAAAGATACTCAAATCATAATCTAGTATATCTAGTATTAATAAAATTAATACTATCAAAGTCAGAAAGAAGAAAAACAATGTTTCATTCAGTGTAAACTGAATGCCTCATAAATTTAACATTCAGAATTAAAAAAATAATGATGTTAAAAATTAAAAGCAGGCAAAGACACATTTTGAATTTTGCTGCAATTTCCAGAATAAAATAAAACTTTCAAGTCCTATAATGTTGTGGATAACAAATAATGTATTAAGTAAATCCACATAAAATTTTTGTTTTTAAGATAATCGTAGATCTGAGATTATGTGAATTTATAACAGAAGAAATTATAATTAAAAAAACAAACAAACAAACAAACCTGGAAGTTTTGTTAGGCATTGGTTCCAAGACACTTTTCTGAGATCACATTTTCCTTCTCGAATAGCACTTTTTATGGTTCTTTCTCCAAATTGTAGTCATGTGGTTTATTAAACTAGGCACAAAACTTGTTACTTGTCTGCATCTCGTTTCCCTGATTATTTTTATCATCAAATATAGTCTTGGATTTCTAGATTTACCATGTGTTTCTGGATAAAGACATTGTTTTAGATAGATTTCTTATAATTTCTACCTAGGAATTTCTGATTAGGAAAGGAGGGGAATCAGCATTTAGTGATGCCTTATTGAGTACCAGTCAACTTATATGGATTATTCAATTATGTTCGCCATATAACACATTCTCACACATTTACCTTTTAAGATTGAGATTTTCCTCTAAGTAAATGAAACTCAGAGCAGCTGGAAAACTTGCCGAAGAATTCAGAGCTTTGAGAATTAAAGCCCGAATTTCAATCACAAACCTGTGCTTTTTCTAATACATCTGTCACCTGTTTCAAGTAAACAGTAATGTGTGAATACATGGAACTGAATTTCATATCACTGAGTGAATAGTTTGATACAGATATTTGTTTGGTAGTATAGGACTAACTTTTATATTTTGAAACCTTTTTTATTTTGGCCATGTCAAAGTTTGTACATTTGTTGAAGTCAAAGGGGGATTTGTGACAGAAGAGATGGCTCTGCCTCTTTAATATATATATGAGTGTTAATTATAGAACTTTTGATTCCATAGCAAATTGTTTAGGTAGATTTTTAAAGATGCTTTAAGATATATATTTACTTTTCTCTTACAAACACAAGGAATAGGTCTAAGGCCTAGAAGTAGCCTTAACTCATTTCTTTTGCCCTTCAGCAGGCATTTTACTTTCCTATTTGAGAGTTGCATTGTTCAGTATATATAATCTGCATCTAGAAAAGATAGACTTTGGTGTCATATGGTTCACATTTCCCTCAATTTGATTTTCTGAGAGAAAAATAATCACAATTATTATAAGGAGATCATTAAAATTTAGTTAGATTTGAGCTAAGATATGAATTACATATATATTTTGTATATTAACAAATACAAAGTAATGAATTCTACACTGTTGAATAAACATACTTTTATTCAGAACAAGGTAACCACAATAGCCAGAGTTTGCTGACATCTAGTTTCTCAACAATGTCACAACAAAAAAGATATGCAAAAAAGGCAATTTTTAGTTTGGAATTTCCTAAGACAAAGTAATAGCTCCCTTCTGAGACTTTATTTGGGTGTCCCAGAAGACCTATTTTTGTGTTGGCTGCTTGCCAGCTGTATGGGAAATTTCTTCCTGTATGCTCAAGTCTTACAAGGGCATGGAGTCCAGGAATGCATCACGCCATGAAAGTGCTGTAGTCCACTGAAAATTGAGGGTCAATGAGAGATTAATACATCTTGGCAAATGTTTTGAAAGAATATTTTTTTGATTCTTTGACCTTTCTGATCTAAATGGTTTTGGGGGAGAACTAAGCACAAAGCACATAATATGGATGAAAATGGCTCCCTCGTTAAACTCCAGATAACAGAAAGGAAAGGAGAACAAAGGGAAAAGGAAAAGGTAAAAGGCAGATAGTAAGAAAGAGAATACACAGGTCAGTTGGTAAGTTCAGAATAACTAGAAAATTTTGTGTCTTGACATATATTGCTAACTTTTATTACTAGCAGCAGTCCAAGGAATCCTTTGTACCTTAACTTTCAAATAATTTTCATCTATTGTGATACCTTTGGTTCCCTTTCAACTTTCATTCTCAGTCTTTGTTTTCTTCTTATGACAGAGGCAGGTATGATTCTGGTACAACTTTGTTTCAGATTTTTATTCTCGGTAAGTTTTAGTGCACTGAGAATCTTGCACTGAACAACTAGAAGTTTGAAGGAACAAAAATGTCAGCGTTTCTTTTCTATACAGTGCCAGGCAGTTGGCTCCCCATGCTCACACTCTATAACAGATCACCTACATAGGTGTCCCTAAATTTCAATAAAAGCTACACATTTTATTGAACAGTTGAAACTTACTCTGTGGAAAGTAGAATGATACCTATGCATTTTCCATTCATAATATCTAAAAATATTATAGTATTTTTATCTCATGCCATCTTTTAAGGCATCTCTTGCTGCTTCATGTAACTACACAGAATAGAAAGTATTATTAATTATTTTGAGTTACTATAAGAGCAAAAGCAAATTCTCTTTATGTGTTGTATCACTTTGTTTTGTTTTGTTTTGTTTTCTGGATGACTTACAGATTTTTTTTTTCCTAGTTAGGCTAACTTTTAGTGACATTCCACCTTTGTATGTAGTACAAGCCTTTCAAAAAACATACATTTTTCACAATCGCTTTTGTCAAATGCAACACAAGCCTATGTCTTTGACTCATGTCTTTGCACCCAAGCCTCATATCTTTCACTCATAGCTTTCTCATTGCAGTGGTATCCAAAAGTTAACAAGGACTAGACAAAATGTCTTTTGGCTTTAAGATCAATGATCTATTTTGGTAAAATCTAAAACTTAACATGAGTCATTGAAACATCAGTTTCTCTTTGAAGAAGGTGAGTGGAACTATTTCTGTTTAGTCAGGAATAGCGATAGCAATGAGATCAATCAGTTTCTATCTTAGGAGGGAGCACAAGGGCCACTTGGCCTACACTGATGGAAGCTATATGTAAATGCTCATGTTTAGATTGAAACCTAGATATTTATCTGTATCTTTACTATGAACAGTTATATTCTGCCACCTTAGGGTAGCTCATGTAAGCACTCTAGGCCATATTTTTTTGCTTTGGATTCTGCATGACTAGTGGTGTTTGTAAATTTTCGTTGTCTGGTTTTTGAAAACTGATGCTAATTCAAGAAGTGATGTACCATTTATGTGAGAGAGGGGAAGCAATACCATAGGAATATATTGTTATAATAGTGCTATATAATAATACCACCTCAAAATTCAGTGGCTTAACAATAAAAATTTGTAATTTTACATGCAAGCATATAAGCTTGGTAGGCCGTGTTTCTGGTTGGTTCTAACAAACATATGCACCTGTTAGCCATGAAGCTTTGCTGAAATTTGCTAGGCTCTTTCCTGTTTCTGGATTTTCAGCTGGGACAGCTAGACTGGATTGGATCTGCTCCATATATTCCTTCTGGTGGTGTAGATCAGGTAGGAATCCATAAGAAGAAAAAGAAGACAGAAAGCAATGAAACTTATTAGACAGGAACATCATCACTTTCACCACTCTATTAACAAAGCAAGTCAGAAGTCTCTCTCTGAGTCATTGTGTAGAGAAATAGATTCCTCTTGTAGAATCAGTTCATTGTGGATATAACAAGAGACGTGGAGAATTGGACTATTTTTTCAGTAAATACACTGGAAAGAATTCTGCATATACTTTAAAAGATGAAAAAGTTTCTTATAAATGTTCAATCCTCATTTATAATCTTTGCAGTTTTTTTCTATAATCTTTTCAGTAGACTGGGAAATTGCTTGAAATTAATTCCAGTTATCTAAATAAGAAATTTCAACTAAATTTTATATTGCTCTTAAAAATAGAATATTTGTATGCTAATGTCACCAGGTTAATAACATTAAAGTTACATCCTTGTGTTTTAAATCCAACATAAAACTGTATAACTACTGATCTCCTAAAACAGTGAACTCAGCAACTTGTTATGCTCTAGGAATCCCTCTTTGGAACACACATCAGTGTAGCAAAACATTGTTTTTAATTAACAAAATGCCAGGTCCATATGTTGCCCACATCCTCATTGAAACTCCTGTTGACATCAACAGGAATATTTTACACAGCATATGATTTTAATAGGTAACAATTTTTATTTTGAATAATTATTTTAACTCCCAAGTAATAGAAGCTTTTGATTATAATTTTGCCTTTTCTTTCAGTAACCGTTCTTTTAAGGGATCTTAGGTTTATTAGCCAAAACATTGGAAGACATTTTAAAAGCCCATTAATTTAGACAGAAGACGGTTTTGCAATGCTGATATGTATTAAAATATTATGCGAAGGTAATAGTTAATAAAACATTTGCATTAATTATAGAAGTAAAATCAATTCCCTGTAATTTAAGTCATTCACTCTTAACTTTTCTGATTTTTATACATGCTTGCTATTTGAGGAAGAAAAACATAGCTGAAACTTGAACAACTGAGTTTTATCTGAAAGTAAAATAGACAAATACTTACATCATAAGCAATTTATGCTTTATTTTACTAAAATAAGTTTTAGTGGACTAACATCATCCAAGAATGAACAACAAAAAAAATAGAGTTCAAGAGCACAAACATTAGAGTCTGACCGAAATAGGTATTAATTCAAACTCTGCAATCAAATGAGCCAGGTAGCTGTAAGATTTCTTACCAAAGTCACAGCATTCTTATCTGTAAAACAGGAATAATAGTGATTCCATAGGTAGATGACATGGGGATTAAATGAGCGCTTGTATAAAAAAGATTTTTCTTAGTACCTGAGGAAAAAAAAATCACCCAAAAGTAAGAAAATATATAGTAAATAAACTGAAGGTTTTGTGTCTTATACTGTTTTTGTCATTATTGGTGGTAACATTCTCATACACTTTTACTTTGTTTTTCATTTTTTGGCTTTCTCCTTTCCTCCTCCTTTGCTTCTTTCTTCTAATATTAATATTAGAAAATATGATTACTACAGATAAAATAAAACTAAGTTTATTCACTGCTTATTTTAAAATTTTTCCCTTCAAGTAAACAGAAATGCGTAAGATTATAGATCTAGTTAGCATTGCATTTGCTAACTTGAGATGTTTTGTTCTTATTTTCTTCATTTTGGTTGTAGATCTTCACATAAGGCTTTTCATAAACCATAAGCATCAACTCACTCCAGAGAATCACATAAATGAACTAGCAAGAAATTCACTCTTACTTTTGCAAATTACAAGGGCCCTTTAGTGAGGTGGGAAATGAGGATGACATTTAAGGCTGATTTCCTATTAAGTTTTCCTCAGTAAAATATTAGACTACTGAAAATTTAGTAATACATGGTTCATGATAATAAAGAGGATAGCAAGTGAGTTAATTAAATATATACATTAAAATTTCCTTTTTCAAAAAGAAATCTATAAAGAAATATTAGAAATAATTTTGTTATATATGTATTATTTCCATTGCCCTAAAATAATAAATTTCTTTAAAATATATTTTTTAAACTATCACAGGTAAAACACTTCAGAATAATTTAGGAAAAAAAGGACTTTCATTTTCACTGGTCATCAGTTTTCTTTTTCAGCATATGTAAGAGGAAAAAAAAGATAAATGCTACATCACACATTTTGTGGTAACAAGTATTTATAAATATATGTTTATGGACTGAATCCACGAAGTAGATAATACTGGTCATCTGGAAAAAAAGTTTGACTCATAAAAATATATTTCTAATTCTGTTATCATATGATATTAGACTTTGGTTGAAATTTGAGTTTAGCTAATTGACTTTTTTGTTTGTTTTTTTAGCTAATCGGCTTTTTAAGTCTGCTGTGGAAATGGGTTTCAAAGCAGTTTGTCATTCTTGTTTTATGCAAATATGCCAATTGGTAATTGCTTCCTTACCAGTTGGTGAGTTTGAAGTTCCCTTTGATATTTGGAAGCAGTCATGGTATGCTATGTGTTCCTGGGCATAGTTGTATAATACAGTGGGGAGTGATGGAGGAAGGGAAGTGAATAAGGGAAGTGCCAGTTTCCAGTTCAGTTAAATGGAGTGGACTGGAGAGATTTCAGACAAATATCCTACTAGTACTCTCTCTGCATGCCTAATGATTTGGGAATGTATTTCTCATAGCACAAAACTATGTGGGGAACCAAAAAATCTACTTATTTTTCCCCAAATCACTAATATTTTTGAATATTAACTTTATATCATACTGTGATTTTTAACCTCTGGAAAATTGTGAACAAGACCTTTTGTGGTTCTTTTAAACATACTGTTTTTTTTTTTTTCCTAAGTTATGACTAGAAGAATTTTAAAATAAATGTCAGGACTTTGTTGTGTTTATTATGAAGGTTTAAAGTATATAGATGTATATTTATACATCACATAATTACAGATCCCCTCCTACAGCTAATCATGCATGCATTTCCATTACACTCAAAGCTTCTATTCCTTAATCAAGCATTCTGTGATTATGCAAATTTGAAAGATAATGAGGTACACCCTATAACAGATAGCAAATCAGTGTCGTTAAATAAGTCCTGAAATATGAGAAAATTGACTCTTTTGGTTCTGAAAATCTTAGGGAACTTTCATAATTCATGGATTATTCACCTGAGGAAGGTGGCACATTGTCATATGTTATATTGGTTTTCTCTTTGCATTAATTTGGTTGTTTTCTTTGCTTATTCTCAGTGACTAAATATTCCCAAAATTTCTGATCACATACAGCAATCAAAAAAACTGTGAAGTACTTAAAAGAGGACTTCAATCCAGATACACACTTGGCATGTCTCTTCCCTGTTGCTAGTTCAGAATTGTTTTAAGGGTTCACTTTCCATGGATCATTTGCCTAATGAAAATGTGGTACTTTTAAGTCAATGGTACAATTTTAGGTTGTAGTATTTTCTCAGCTAGGGCGTATTTGACAGCAGAATGTTTTTTAGACATGAAACAAATAACTACCTTTTTTCATAATTGGCAATTTCTTATACCACTGTTGATCCATTTCATGTAACTTTGCTTTAATCATTGCAATGGACTATGCAGTGGTTATTTGAAAATTGAAGTGCATTTTTGTTGAAAATTTTAATTTCTTTCCCTTTTCAGAAAGGAACACATAGCTTGGGAGGAGTTGAAAGAAAATGTTAATGCTTTGCTTTATTCAGCTGTTTCTGTCAATTGATCTTCATTAAGGGTGGGTTAGTAAATATTTTGTCTTCAAAAGCCAGGAAACCATCACAATATAAACCTTATTTTCTGGAAGATATAGGAAGAGAAGAATGATTACAGATTATTTTAAGAGCATAGTAGGTATTCAACAATGTAGTGTGGCTTAGAATTAATAAGAGGCCTTTCCATCCTAGGACATTTTCTCTAGCAGTATGTGATGGAGCCTGAAATATTAGTTACTCTTTCAGTTAACATAGGAATAGAGACAGACCAAATGGGCAGACCATGCTTAAGGTTCCTAATAGTTAAAAATAAAATTGTAGTGGTACTTGGGTGCTCAATTGTTAAGCATCCAAGTCTTGGTTTTCACTCAGGTCATGATCTCAGGATCATAAGACCAAGCCCCATGTGTGCTCTATGCTTAGTGTGGAGCTGCCTTGAGATTTTCTGTCTCTGCCACTGCCTCCAGATTCCCCCCCCTCATGCCTCCCCATACTTGCACTCTCTCTCTAAAATAAATAAAATCTTTTAAAAAAATTTTACGGTGTACCTGGGTGGTATAGTTGGTTAAATGTCCAACTCTTGATTTCACCTCAGATCATGATCTCAGGGTCCTGGGATCGAGCCTCCTGCCCTCCAGTCTGTCTCCATGCTCAGCCCATTCTATCCCCTCCCCACACTCTATCTCCTTCTCTCTCAGATAAATAAATCTTGAAAAAAAATTAATTTGTAACACATTTGATTTCATTATATATACATTTTAAATAATAAAAAAATAACACTCTTCTTCAAAGTAATATTAAATGAGATATAGGACTTGTTGTTAAAAGGGAAGAGAAAAAACAACCTGCAGCTGTCCATGAGGGATACAGTGTTTTGGAAAATAAAATCAGATTCTCTCAAAAGTCTATTTCATTGGCCTCAAGATGCTAATTGGAAAAACTAATATTAGAAGAAATTGTGTGTTTTTTTAATGCCATTTAATGAAATGGCATATTTCAGAGAATGGAAAGTTGAAAGTATAAGAATTATATCCAAGTGCTGGCAGTTGTGGTATTTATTTGTTAGGTTGAATTCTTTCAAATATATTACACTTTGTTGATTACTTGCATCAGATACTTGTATTTTAAGAGGGCCACGAGTTTCACTTCTCTAAAATTCTGTCATTTTCTCTCTTCAGCAGTCTCTGCATCTCTTTGTCATTAGAAAGTTTAATTTATATTTCATAGTCTTTTTGATCACTGCTACAATGTTCCATTACATTTTATCATGGGATAATATTTGAAGATTTTTATTTAAGGTATTTTTATTTCTCCAAATTTTTCTTGCCATTGAACAGGAGGTAGTAGATAGAATCTAGAGTAAAGAAGTTAAAGTGATGAAGAGATGTTTTAGCTTATAGTTGATACTTTGATTTGAGATAAAACATTTTTGAGATGAACACTGCATATAGACATACATGTATTGGATTTCCAAAAACTCAATTTGGAATATTCAGATAGGCTCTATAATACTAGAATCTGGATTACTGGAAGATGGATTTAATGCTGACAAATTATAGACTAGGAATAATGCAAATTAAGCCTGGGGCATGAGGATGGTGGAGAATATAATTCTAGATATGTTGAGGGTAAAGCCAGTATCAGATGCTTGTTCCCCTTTGCTTTTTAGAAGCCTGGAAGGAGACCATCTTCAAAATGGGAAAGCCACAGTTTAAAGCTTACATTTTAATGAATATGTACTTAAAGCAGAAATGAATTCTTATCTACTAGTAAGGATTGTTGTAAAATGGCAAATTTTAATGCTTTTTATACAGTTCTTTATTGAGCATCTACTATAATATGTTGAAACAAAACAGTGTCTCTGCTGTCCTAGAACTTACTTATAGAGAGGATGAAGGACCGAGGGTAAGAGTTTTTAGATTAGAGAATTAGGTGCTTCTCAGCTAAATTGAATTTTTTATAGGAGATTAATGTTAGTTACATTTCTGTACATCTTAACAGTGAATGTACATATTATCTTAGATCTCATATACAGAGTTCAGCTATTTTAATCCTTTACAGGACTTTTAAACTTTAGAGAAGTAGAGACTCAGAAGCAGAAACAGTTATATTTTTAAAAGAGTCACTACTGCATGCTATTTGTCAAAGTCAACATTTTTTCATTAGCACCAATGGTGTTTTGATTACTCCTGGTTTTTTTTTTTTTCTGCATTTGTGGTATGGGGGTATCAAAAAATCGTATCTATTAAAACTTATGAAACATCCCTACATATTTTAGAAAAAAAGAGATTATTTTTAGACAGCCATTGTTTCGATCTCTTAATAGCACCTCCTCAAAAATGGATTTGGTATCTATTTAATTGTTAATGACTTTTATAGTTACTGGTTCTTTGTAGATGCTCATGTTATATTTTAAATGTGTTAGCTATCTATTAGCAGTTACTAGATGTACTGCACTATGGGTAGGTTTACAATATTTACTAATTTAGTGATTATTATGTATGTATTTTCATATTAGCTGCATACTTCCTCAGAAACTATAACTAAAGTCAGGAAAATTACCATTGTTCTGTAGGGCCTTGTTCGTCAGTAGCACTATACTCAAGGAAAGCCAGAGTTGTGTCCCTGTTCTATTAAAAAGAACAATGAGATCCCTAAACTTTACACAGAATCTCAGAAATAGACATACTGACAAAGTTGGGGGAGTAACAAAGACACACTTCCCTCTATTATGCAATTTTGCCCAGGGTTTTCTTTGTTTTCTGGTTATGATTTATGACTGCGGGAGATCCCCAAGCACTTACATGATTTCACATTATCATCTTTCTGCTTTCTGGAAAGATTTAAGTACATTTGAACAGCTGACATTGACCCAAAGTTTTGTTTAGCATGGAAGTGCTCCAGGAATTTTAGTTCATATGTGGGAGACTCCTTGTCACCTAATGCTACTATACATGAAACTTTTGTGAAGAAATTTATAATACTTAACCATCTGCAAGTATGTATGGAATAACAGGATAAGTGAAGACACACAACAATGCTTTAATTATCCGTTTCTTCCTTAAAGTGGAAGAAGTTTATCTTCCCTGTCTCTACCACACAGGAGGCCACGGCTGCTAAATGGCAACACTGTCACCAACACAGTGTTCATCAATGATTTAGTCTTTATCATAAATGAGCCAAGGCAGGAAATTCTTGTTTCAACTTTAGCAGTGATTTCTGACCTGTCCTCCTTCAAGTTGAACACTTGAAGTAAATGCAAGCTTTCATTTTATCAACAAAAGACCTCGCCATAAAAAGAGAGTGCCTTAAACAACTTAGACCTAATTGGGAGAAATGGTTCAGAGAAAAGTTGCCAAAGGAGGTTTTTTCTCTCCTTCTTCATTCATAAATGATTGTATATTAAAAAGTAACAGAGCTGATAACTAGTGAAAGCTAGATAAACCATTACTCAACTTTCAGTTAGTTTAGTATCTCTAACTATAATATAATACATATTTTATGTGTTGAACATATCACAAAAGATAATCACTAAAAGCATATCAGATTTACTTACAAATCTGTGAATAGTTTTGCATGGCCCATTTTTAGGTTTGTCACAACATCACTATTATCATTATTGTTAACAATATAAATTTTATTATAAGACTAAATATCAAAAGTCCTTGACTGCACAATGCTATATCCAAATTAAGAAGAAGTATTGTTAGATAAAAATAAAAGCATAGAAAGTGATAACAAAGATAAATATTTGGTTTGCCCTGTCAGTTGCAATAGGAACTCACAGTGATTTTGAGACAACTTGATTGGGAATTAAATTATTTTCAATAAATTTAAATCTTAAATATTTGTTTTTTGACATTTATAATGGCATTTAGCATTGGCGTGCTAAGGAAGCAAAATCATACAGTCATATCAGTTGACACAGAAAAATAATTTTTTTAAAATTAAAATTAAAATATCTACCTAACATCATATTAAGTGATGAAAAAAGTGAATATTGCTCCCCTAGGAGATTGGGAGAAAGAGTTTTTCAATATAACCTTTGAAGGTCTAGCCATTACAAAGAAGTCAAGACCAATAAAGGTATATAGAATGGAAAGGAAAAAGTAAACTGCTGCAGGTGACATGGTTGTAAATATAGAATAGCTTAAGGATCTAAAAAACACTTGTGGAACTAATAAGTGAAAATATCAAAGTTACATGATTACAAGAATGTAATGAGGTGTCTGGATTCATTATTGATGTGAGGCCTTTTTTTTATGGGGGGGAGGGGCAAAAGGAGCTGACCAGAGAGAATCTTAAGCATGCTCCAGGACTACCATGGAGCCCTGGGTGGGGCTCTGTCTCACAACCCTGAGATCAAGAACTGAGCTAAAATCAAGAATTGGGTGCTTAACCAGCTAAGCCACCCAGATGCCCTGACAGTGAGAGCTTTTAAGTGTCACTCATCTTTTATTCCCTTATAACCCACGTTTGGACTAGCTGATGAAAAAGCCATTCTTTTGTGTAAGTGGGGAATTCACACCATGCAAGTGCCTTTCACTGTACTGGGATGCTTATCCTGGTCCCACCTTCTAACCATGATTAAAACTAAGCCAGTCTTCTTTCCTTGCTGTCTTAAGCCACTTCAGATACACTTGAGAGGTCTGCCCTATACCCTCAAAGACTTCAGTCATGTTACAAAACTTTCGTACCTTCTTGATGTATGTTTTGTATTGTCAGTCTCAACATCTGAGCTATACTTTTTGTGGGGTCTGTCTGCCTCTGCAGGTAAATATAAAAAAGACCACTACATTAAAAATTAATTGCCTTTCTATATATTAACAATGAAAACAACAATGAAGAATGAACACCAAAACTAAAACCACAAAACCATTTGCAACTACATCAAAGAAAATGAAATACTTCAGTATACACTTAATAAGCTATGTACAGGAGCCATATGCTTAAAATTAGAGAAGAACCAAATAAATAGACATACCATGTTTATGGAGTAGAAGACTCGTGATAGCAAATGTTATTTGTTCCCAAGCAAATCTATGAATTTAATGCAATTAATATAAAAATTCCTGCAAAGTTTTTTGTAAACATAGACAAAATTATTTTAAAATTTAATTAGAAAGATAACAAAACTGTAACAGAGCAATCTTGACTAAAAGTGAAGTGGGAATAGTCACTCTACTGAATATTAAGTTTTGTTGTATAGCTGCAGTAAATAAGAGTTGTATTGGTGATGTTGTAGACACATAGATAAATGGAACTGATGTATAACCACACAAATATGCCCAGCTGATTTTTGACAAGGTGCAAAAGCATTTTAATATAAGGAATCCTATTCAATAAATGGTGCTGAAACATTTGGTTATTTGTAAGCAAAAAATGAACCTCAACTTCAACATGGTAAAAGAATTAACTCAAAATGGATTACAGATGAAAATGTAAAATACAAAGCTATACAACATTTAAGGGAAAAAAGAAACATATATGGGGCCTATCACTAGTCAGAGTTCATAGTCTTAGCATGAAAGCACAATTCATAAAAAGAAACATATAGATTGGAGCTCAATAAAATTAATAACATTTGCTCTACAAAGGCCAATGTGAAAGTCTTGCAACTTAATAGCAAAACAAACAAACAAAAAACCCCCAAAACCCAACAAACAAACAAACAAAACCCCAATTAAAAATGGGCAAAGGACTTAGATATTTCTCCAGAGAGGACATATAAATGGCAAATATGTATAGGAAAGTATGTTCAACACCATTAATTATCAGGAAATGCAAATTAGAACTGCAATGATATAGCACTTCACCTTAGGATGGCTATTATCAAAATAAAAGAAGTGTTGGCAAGGATGCAGAGAAAGGGGAACCCTTAAACATTGTTGGTGGGAATGGAAAGTGGTGTAGCAGCTATAAAAAAACAATATGGAGATTCCTTTAAAAATTAGAAAAATAGAACTACTGTGTGATCCAGCAATCCCATTTCTGGGTATATATGAAGATATATATATATATATATATATATATATATATATATTTATATTTATATTTATATTTTTATATTTATATCTCCAAAAGAAATGAAATGAGGATCTCTAAACAGTATCTTCATTGCAGCATTATTCATAATCACCAAGATAGGGAAACTATCCATGTGTCCACTGCCAGATGGATGGATAAAGGAAATGTGATATATACATAAATGTAATATTATTCAGCCTTAAAGACGAAGGAAAACCTGGGAGCCTGGGTGGCTCAGTTGGTTAAGCATCCAGCTCTTGATTTTGGCTCAGGTCATGTTCTCAGAGTTGTGAGATTGAGCTCTGTGCATTGGGCTCTGTGCTAGGAATGAAGCCTGCCTAAGATTTTCTCTCTCCCTCTGCTCCTCCCCAACCTCTCTTAAAAAAAAAAAAAAAAGGAAATCCTGCCATTTACAACAAGATGGATAAATAAAAGACATTATGCTAAGTGAAATAAACTGGTCACAGAAGGACAAATATTGCATGATTCTACTTCTATGAGATATCCAAAGTAAATACATATAAACAGAGAGCACAGTAGTGATTGCCAGGAATTGAGGGATGAGGGTTGTTCCATGGATATAAAACTTCATTTATCCTAAATAAATAAATTTTAGAGGTATGTGATACAGTATAATGCAATAGTTAACAATGTGGTTAACTTCATTTATTTATTGAGGGAAGATTTTACATTAAGTGCTCTTGTCTTCAAAATTCAAAATTTATTTCATACTTCAAAATTTATTGAGGGAAGATTTCACATTAAGTGCTCTTATCCCCCCAAAAAACAAAACAAGAAACGAGAAAAGAAGAAACAAAAGCAAAGGCAAATAAGGATAATTTAGCAGGTGTTGGCTATGTTTATTACATTGATTGTGGTGATAGTATCACAGGTGTTTTCATGTGGCAAAACTAATCAAATTATAGACATTAAATATATTTCTTTATATATAAATTAAACTTCAATAAGCTGCATAAAAATGTCCATGTGAAGAATCTGAAAGAAAAGCTACATTCTAGGCAAAAATTTTGCAAATATCTACCATAGGATCAATATCTATAATACACAAAGGATTCTCAAAATTCAGCAGTGGAAATTAAGTAAACAAAAAGTATAATTTGGAAATAGACAAAAGACATGAACAGACATTTCACTGAAGAAGATATTCAGCATCATTAGCCAGCAAGGGAAGGAAAATTAAAATCACAATGAGATGTCACTACATACTTCCCAGAATAACTTTTTAAAAAATGATGATAACAAATGGGTGAGAACAGGGAGAAATTGGATCACTCATACATTGCTCATGGGAATGTAAATGGTGCAGGCAATCTGTAAAACAGTTTATCACTTTATTATAAAACCAAACACACAACTACCATACAGCACAACAACTGCACTCTTGGGTATTTATTCCAGAGAAATAAAATTTGTGTTCACACAAAAACTGATGTATAAATGTTTGGTGCAACTTTATTTGTAATAGCCAAAAAGCTGTAATGTTCCCAGATGTTCAATAGGTGAATGGTTAAACAAACTGTGTGTATGCGCTCATACACCATGTAATAAAACTCAGCAATAAAAAGGAACGAACTAGATATATTAGCAACTTGGATGAATCTCTGTGGCATTCTGTTAAGTGAAAAATACCAGTCTCAAAGGGAATATATAATGCATGATTCCACTTATCTAAAATTTTTTTTTATTTTTTATAAACATATATTTTTATCCCCAGGGGTACAGGCCTGTGAATCGCCAGGTTTACACACTTCACAGCACTCACCAAAGCACATACCCTCCCCAATGTCCATAATCCCACCCCCTTCTCCGAAACCCCCTCCCCCCAGCAACCCTCAGTTTGTTTTGTGAGATTAAGAGTCACTTATGGTTTGTCTCCCTCCCAATCCCATCTTGTAGGAGAAGAATAAATTATCTAACATTTTTAAGATGAAAAACTTTTAGAAGTGGAGGACAGTTTAGTGGTTGCCAGTGGATGGGAATAGGCAGGAAGGGCATGGGAGAAGCAGAATTAAAGAAGAGTAATAGTAATAATAATTTGTGATATTGCAGCTGTTCAACATTTTGCTTTTATAACTTCAGTTTAGAAATAAATACCATACACAAATGAGTACAAGTAAAACTGGAGAAATCAGAATCAGATTGGAAGGCTGTATTGATGTAAATACCCTTGTTTTAATATTAAATTATGGTTTTATAAAATATTACCATTGGTGGAAACTGAATAAAATGTATGTGGGTTCTCTATTTCTTATAATTGTGTAAAATTATCTCAATACAAATTTCAACTTAAAAAATGAAACCAAAGACCAAAAAATGAAAATGCATTGTTATATTTTAAAAAATCTATTAATTACTTATAACAACTGTTTTACTATCTTTCCTGCACAGTGGGGGAAGAGGCAGTGGAAGAGAGAGGGAGAGAACCCCAAGCAGACTCTAGCTGGGTGCAGAGCCTGATGTGAGGTGCGATCTCACCACCCTGAGATCATGATCATGACCTGAGCCAAAATCAAGAGTTGGTTGCTCAACCGGCTGAGCCACCCAGCACCCCCATCAAAATATTATTTGTTAAACTTCAACTGTAAACTTCTGTTTACACTGTTTAAACTGTAAACTGTTAAACTTCTTCAACTGTAAATCAAGTTATTCCCTGTGGAGTTCTAATCATATGTCTTTAGTCCAGTTAGTGCTTTTCTTTGTACTTTCTCTTGCACATATGGGATTTAGTGAAAAGTATAGGCAATCTAAAATCCATTAAATCTAAAGATATAAAAATTAGCTTATGCTCTGTAAGGGGAGATGTAAAATATCTGCCTTTAGTCACTTTTTAGGTTTTCCAGAAATTGTTTTTTTGTTTGTTTGTTTGTTTTTTGCTTTTTGGCAATTACATTTTTGAAAAATATAGAGCAATTATTTTGTTGAATAGCCTAATTTGTTTTTCTCATGTCTCATCTGATCTGATCCACAATCTGATCCAGATTATGTGATTTTTGCAGGAATGTCAGTTATGATTTTTCAGTGTTGTACATTCAGGAGGCCTTTGAAGTTTTTCTGATGCAACATTGATAAGGTTGTCTTTGATGACTTTGGTAAATATCCACTAGATTCTCCACATATAGTTATAATAAATTCTCTTATAAATGGTAAGTGATTTGTGGAAAGATACTTATAGAAAATATATATATTTTGTTCTTTATCAACTTTTCACCCCACCTACTCTCCACTAATGATGGTTTAATGTCATCTTTAGAAGAAATTTTCTTTCATTTATATCAGAAAGAAATTGTTTCTATCATCATAGGACTTAAAAAAAAATATATATATATACTTACATATAAATTCATATATTTAAATATTAAATGCATATTTATAAAGTTTCAAGTAGATAGACCTTTAAACATTTTTTGTTAGTTTCTATTTTAATTGCACATTGATTTGATATATTTTGTGAAATTTCTTTATAGAATTTATTTATTTTTCTGTCAGCTAATGAAGTATCAATTTTGAATATTTTAAATTATGAATGTTTTGCTGTATTGGAAAGAGGATTTATTTTCTATTATTAGGATATAAAATTTAGTGTGTATCCATATGATCTACCTACTTTTTTTGTACAACCAATACTAATGTATTGTGTTTAAAGTCAGGTTAGTGGTTACCTTTGGACGGGTAATTTACTGGCTTTTACATTTACTATTTGTGCATTTTCTAAAACTCAAAAATAGAAAGAAATTGTTCACATAGGCTATTGATATGAGCTCTGGAAAAGGAAAAAACAACTTTCCTCTCAAATGTGCATGGCTTATTTCTACTGCATAAGTAGGGCTATGCAATTTCATTAGTATTTGAGTAAAATGTCTGGAAATATATTAAATAATGTTAAAATCAAGTGGAATTTAATGAAATATTCATCAGGAAACTTTTTTTTTGCTAAGCTTTAAGGCAACTGGGGCATTTTACAAAGGGATATAATAATAAATATGACATTACTTCAAAGTATACACAGTTTAGTGGGAGAGACAGAAAAGAGAAAAAATTTCCTGCAACTCTTTATGGTAAATACTACTTCATAGGAGGGTATTACTCAAGTTGTGATATTAACACAGCAATGGATGCTGACAAGAAATGCTCAGAAAATTGTAGAAGTGACCTTGGGGAGGAAACTCACAAGTGAAACTGATGAGCTAAAATAATTTAAGAGGTCATTGGGTACTTTGAGGAAGAAGATTTTTAGTGGCTGTTGGGGTAGAAGAAATATTAGGTAAAGATGAAGCATACTCTTTTGTTGAGTTTGAATAGAAGAAGAAATAAATAAACTGTATATTTAAATATGATAATTATGATACGAGAACTTGAGCTAGTTCGTGGCTTGAGGGTAGAGATTCCCCCCCAAAAAAGAATAAAAGTCATTGAAAAAAATGCTGAATACTTGAACTGTAATATTTCTAGAAAGGTTGTAGAGTAGGATCAATATCACAAAAAATATCTTTTCTCAGCATTTCAAATACAGTGACAAACAGATGCAGTTAAATTGAAGAGACTTGCATTAAAAATTACTTCCTGATATTCTTAATTTTGCCTTTACCTGTGAATTGTTGACCACAATTGCCTTTTTTTTGCCATTATTCCCACATATTTATTCTTTCTACCTCTGTTCTTCATTTCTTTAGTACCTCCAGTCCCTGACTCCTCACTTTTTTACACCCTATTCTAATCTGACTGACTCTTCTACTTATCAAGTACCTGATCAGTCACTTCTCCTTTCATTTTTTTTTCCTTTCAAATTCCATACTATACTTTCAAATTCCATAATTTCAAATTCCAATCAATCTTAACATACACATCCCTTTGTTTTATCCTCTCTTCTACACATTGATTTCTGTATTCCTGCACTAGAAAACTGTAACTTTCACGTCTCTTGGACCAGGAAAGGTCCAGGTTGAAGTCACAAAAAAGATGGCTGAGTAGACTGAAGGGGGGACCATTACTGTAAAATCAGTCTCCCACAACAGCAGAGACATTATTTCAGATGGTGCCAAAAGTTGAATTTAGAAGGAAGGAAAATTATAAACCAGATGTTAATAAATATGAGTATATCGTCTAATGGTTATAGTCACAAGTAGGGGTTTGGATAATTATACCAAATCATATGAGATTCAGTAGGAGAAGATTTGTTTGTTTAGTAGGAGATGGAGGATTGTGAGCAGGGACTTGGACCTGCAACCTGACTGTTGGGGTTGCATGAGGGAAGGAATGAACTGTTTTTCAGAGAGCTCTAAGAAATAGTGTTTTGGTGGGAGGGGGGTACGTAGAACTTTCTGTTAGCACAAAGAGGGCATGAAAAATAGGGGTACCCTCTAAGTTCCCAGTATTTCTCTCCTAAAGATGTTTCTGAAAAATTGGCAGAGATTCTCCTGAGCTGGCCATGACTTATCTTCAACTTCCAAAGCAGTTGGAAGCTATCATACATCTCAGCATGGGAATCTGTGGGAGAGTTTTTCTTTTTTTGTTTGTTTGTTTGTTTTGTTTTTTTCTTTTTCCTTTCCTAGCATTCAACAACAGAGGGTATCCTTCTATATCACTCTACAGTCATGGCCTGTAAACTGTGTGAATGAAGAGAAAATTGATTCTTATGAAAGATCAGGGTATAGTGCAAAAGGATTAGACCAGAACTTAGACCCACCCTTCTGTACTTTTCTTAACCAGGTAACAGAAACTTAACGGGAAGTAGAAGGTAGTAATGAAAAGTTTAAAAACTGAAACTGCTGAGGAAGCACAGAGAACCTTCCTTCCTTTATATCTAGTTCTTTCCCTTAGGCCCCATTCAGAGCTGGTTGTCTTCACAGGAGACAATTAGACTCCTTTGCCTTGCCCACTCAAATGCTTGTTTTAACATATGGCAATTTAGATGCTGTAGCTTGTCTCCTTAAATGTCTCTCTAAGACCATTTACTGTTTTTATGGCCAGTTTTAATGTGCTGCCATGTTTTTGGTACTTGGCTGCCAAACACTATTTTAATTCCAGCATATATCTTGCAAAGAAGCAACCTGATTCATTATTATTAAGTTATCTTTTTTGGCAGTAAGTTCTGCATGGCTCAAAGATTATGTAGAAGAAGAAGAATGTCCTTTCACAATCATGGTTGCTTCCTTGACGTTTCTCTGATAAACTTGTTTTGTATTATCTTCTGTTTTCTTTATACAGCTTTTCTTCCAAGATTTCATTACAGTCAGGGTGACAAAGATTTTGTTGTTGTTGTTTAAGTGAGGTGGCATGTGCTAAATTGCCTGTGATAGAAGAAGAACTCAATCAAAACTGACATTGTCTGTCTAGTGCTTCACTAAAAGTCCACTAGGTTGTGATATGTTTTAATGTTTAGACTTCAGTTCTGCAATGAATATTAAATCAACAATTCTGGTTCGCATACCAATTCAGGGAATTAACACAGAGTTTGGAAACTCTTGAAAATAAGGTGTGACCCTGCTGAAGATAATTCTGGCTTCCAGGCTTTCATGGAGGATATATTAATTCATTAAATTATTCAAGCATGCTGCATACAAATGCTGACAGGGACTAAAAGGTTTGTTGTCTCCTATTAATCATTTTATTATTCATATCATTCTTTTACTAGAGGCATTAGAATATGTTTGATTAATATCTCATTTCTATTGTTTTTGCGAGCGATGTTCATTGGCTCTGCTCTAAAGAACTTCATTTCCTTTCAAGTAAATGTGAACAGAACAATAGGTAATTATCAAATCTTGGTGTTGTTTTCTATAATTGCATAGTGTCTTCTAGCTAACATAGCTATTATAGCTGGTGTTTAGGTTGGATGATGGTGATATGTGGTGTCTCATCTTAACCTGATAAGAAATAAGGAGTCCCTGAAGATCAGTTGACTTAAGACAAATCTTAGTGACCTCTTAGTGTTCCCTGACTTTCTCATTGTTCTCTCACTTCTTTGCTTTTATACTGAGATCATATCCATTTGGTCTGAATGTCAGGGCAAGAGAAACTTTCTTTCATCCATTCTACTAAACATAAAGAGAGGTGAGGGAAATTTTAGAAGACTCTTGATGCTCCAGATGTTGAACTCAGAATTACATATATGCTTTGCTCTAATCTTGAAGGCAAAACCATTATGTAAATCTTAATGATTTATATGCTAGGTAATTTGCTTTGCTTTAAGAAGCATAAATTATTCTAGAGCATGTTTTGAATTGGTTTAAGAAAAACCCAGATTTGGATGTGTTTCTTGTACAAATGTTATAAAATCAGGTTTTTGAATATTATTAATGATTTAACAAGAAGAACATTTACTATAAGAAAGAAGGTAAGCAAACCAAGCCTGGAGACTAATGGAAACAGTATACACGAAGTGTGTTTCATAGCCCAAAATACCTATTCTCAGTTGCTGATTTTTTTCTGTAGTCCCTAGATTCAACATCTATTTTTTTTTTTCAGCACCTATTTTTTAATATAAGTAGTTGTCCTTGACATTAGGGTTCTGCTGTCTCTGAACTGCCTTGCCTTTTATTCTCTGGGCTGGGGAGCTCACCACAGGAAGCTCCAAGAACATGCTGCTTAGAGCTAATGCCTCAACATCCATATGGCTGAATCCATGTCCTTTACAAGCTTGAATGCATGCACATTGTACCTGGAATTTATTGACCCTGCTGCTTTCCTTCTGTTTATGGCATTGCCATTGTATGCCTGTTCTTTTTCTGCCTTCCTAAAATTAATAAATCAACCAATTGGTCAGAAGATTGTCCCAAAGAAGTTAATGCCATCTCACTTACCCAGATACCAGTTTTCTTTCTGTCTTAATTCTACATGATCTGGCTATGAACAACCCCAAATGTGGAAGAAAAAGTCATTGGATAAGTTGAGATTTATAAGTGAGGGCAGGTCAGCGTAGTGCTATAAGGGAAAGAAGTAAAGATAGACTGTCAGAAGCATTGCTGCTTTGAGCAAATTATCCTATCACTTAGGACCACTTTTCATACTCTTGTGTGTGTTATTGGAAGGGAAGTGGGGAGAAAAAGGAAGAGAAATGGAGAGGATTTGTATAAGAAAAAGTTCATAGGTTTTAAGTTCAGAGACACAAAGTTTCGCATCTTGGCTCTGCCATTTATGACACTGGTAAGTTACTTAAACTCAAGTTTTATTCCCTTCATCTGTTAAATAGAAAAATATTACTTTATGTTTGTTTGAAGTTTTTTGTGATTTCATCTGAAGCTCTTGATCCATAATATAACCTTAATATTGAAATTTTGTATTTCCTTTCCTTTAATTTTATTAGTACGGGTTCCCCTTTCTTGAGGATATGTCATTTTCCTTTTTTTATCTTTCACATCTGGAAGGGGGAAGAATACAATAAATATACATAACCCATGATCTTCCTTTAAAGAAATACTGTGCGTTTGTTAAGATATCTTCATAACTCCTTTTCTAATAAGGCTAATTATTTAATTTCCCAAGATTCAGCAAAAACGGAAAAAGTAAATTGGACTCGAGCTTGGAGATTGCTAGTTAGGGACATAAGCTATAGTAAAAGTTATAGCTGACATGTCAAGGATACAGAAAAACTGAAAAATGCTTGACTATGACCTGTTATGTAGCTCTCCAAGACACACTGATCCAGTCCACTATCCTATTCAAGAACAGATTGGCATTCATGTAGGTAGAAACTTTGAGCTGTGATGGAAGGGTAAAATTATATTAAATTTGTCCTGCTTTAGAAAGCATAAATGTTTATAATGTGTTTTAGAAATATTTCTATTAAAATGGTTACTTTCAGTGCTTGAAAAGTTAAGTTTCAATTATCTGTGAAATTAGCGTATGTGTACAGATCATTCCCCATCAGCGTCACATTAATAGAGAGTTCTGCCTATTGCCATTACGAGTCATTCTTCCACCACCCTTTAGTATTTTTCCCTACCAAAATATGATAGAGTGATGAGTAGATTTTTTTTTTTAAAGAAAGATTCCTTTTAAGAAAGGTAAGATCTACTTTAAAATTAGCAAAAGCCATCCTAGACCTGTTTCATGTGATCATTCAAACTTTTATATTTCACTATGAGGTCAAGGAAATTCCCAGGCTTAGCCTGGCATCAGTGCCATTGTATGTATTTGTAATCTGAGCCAGACATCTGTGAGTGAACTCAACAAAGCCCCAGGGCAGGAAGGCTGGCATTTTTCCACCTGAATGACTATTTAAGTAAAAGCAGGACAAGGGAGAAAGACAGGGTAGTCTGTTCTCTTTGTACTGGTGTTGGCTTCAGTGTATGCAATTTTTAAACTGGCTCAAAAACTGTTCATTTTCAAGACAGTGCTTTTACATAATATACCTATAATCAAAGAGCTGGAAGATACGGTAAAAATTGAACTGTATGAATAATTTTAAACTTTTCCTTATAGCTTTTCATTCATACTATAGCTCTCCCCTTACCAAATATACCACTACATGATTCACCACATACATACACACAAGTACCTAATGTTTGTCTAAAGTATGTGGCAGGTTCCTTACTTTCTTGGCTTATTTGAGTAATAAATAAATAAATAAATAAATAAGATATATTCCTGTAAGAGCAAGTCCCAAGTTACTTTTGGTGGCTTACTGAGTTAAATTATAAATGGCTTTATTAATATTGAATATGGATGAATAATTATTAAAAAGCATTAGACAAATATTTTGATATTCCTATGTAAGTTAGAATGTAGAGATTTGTAAGAAAGTAAAAAGTGATTAATAGTGCGTAAAAGTAGAAAGTAAACAGGAGGCTAGTTTCAGTAATAATTTCTGAGAGCAACTTTAGTATATTGCTGTAAATAGTAGTACAGGTTATTTGGTAGAAGTGCCAGACATAAGGATCGACTAGTGGCAGATTGTTGGGGAGCATTCATTGTTGACTACAGAGATAACATATTATGTGGGACTTTATTTGGGACTGTATCCGAGCTATGGGACTTTCCTTCTTTATTACTCTCACTTTTTTGGGGTGGGGAGAGGCAAGAGTAAAATCAGGTTTGTTTTCAGAGAATAAATATTTTGGGTTTTAATCCAGGTTAGCCTAGTTGCCAGTTTTGAGAAGACTGCAAGGAAATGCCATCTGCCTGATACTTGCAGACATTAGGGGTCTTTAGCTCCTGTGGACAGGCTGAATATGGGCAGATCCTTTCCCCTCAAAGGGGAAATACAAGTTCCTAGTCCCAGTTAGGTTATTGCCAGATAACCTATAATGAATCTCTGCGGTTCTCCTCTGATTTTCCTAATTGTTTGTTTTCCTAAAGGGTTATAATATTATTGAATATCAAATTTAAATCAGAGGTTTTATTATGGCTATTTTAAAGAAAATATGAATTTGCTTAAATTTATTTAGAAAGCATAGAATTAGGAGGATACTATAATTTTCATCAAACCCTTCATTTTGTATGTGAAAAAAGAGAGTTTAAGGCTTAAGTATTTGTTGGGAGTTTTAACCTTTCTTGGTTTGTGCTTTTAGTTCAAAACCATCTTCTCAATATCTATCACTTTTCCTAAAATAAAGTAGTTGAACGTGTCTTAGGCTTTGCCAGCTAGAGGTCACCTTTTTCCTCCTAATTTTTGTACTTTCTTCTTACACTAATTCTATAGTGAAACAAGCCCCCATCAGCTTCACTGACACAAATTAACTTCTGTTAACACATTCTCAGTTACTAGGAGTTTCAAGAGAGGTCCCCAAATCACACACACAAATTAGTCTGTCAGTTGAAGTTACTGTGTGGCATGTGCCCTCTTTTTCTCCACTACTTTGACATTTTCTTTTTAATATCTGATCTTGTGAGTCCTCATTCTTGGCTTTGCTGAGGATTTGATCTACAGAAAAAAGCCACTAGCAGTTTGAGTTAGTCCAAATATTCCAATCATAAGGTTACAAAATCATTTCTGTGTTTTCTGAAAAGGCTAAGAGAATGACCTCCAACATGCCACAAGAGCCCTATCTAATAAGTTTATTTCAGCTCCAAAACAAACAAATAGTAACCAAACCAATCTAAAAATCCATCAAAGGAGATGACTAAATAAACCATGGTAATGTATATGTATACTACAGCAAGCTACTCAGATAAGGAAGTGGGTCTGTGGAAAAATCCCCAAGATATTACAGTAAATAAATAGATGGCCTCAAAATAGTATTTTTACTTTAACATTAGTAATGAAATTCTCCTATAAGTACAATGTTTGTGATTTGGGTACTAAATGAACTAAATGCATACAACAGAAAGGACAGAAAAATTACCGAGCAAGCTCAGAAAAATGCTTTCCTCTGAGGAGTAAGGAAGGGAATCAGACTGGGTATGCTGATCAAAAGGACATTTATCTAATGATTTTTTTTTTTTTTTACAGAAATTTATTTAAGTATCTCTTATATAAATCAAATTACTTTTCTACCTATCTTGCTGAACCCATGAGAATTTAAGAGGTAATTATAAGTGGCCATATGAAGGGGCCAGGGCTGTTCAGGAGACTTTTTAAAAAAAATCTTTACTTGTTATTACATAATTACAGATTATCTTCTAAAGCAGTACACAAACAGTAGGCCTTCTTGCTCAATATATCTCTTTTTTCTATAAACTTCCCTCGGAAAGCTCAAGTTGCAATATCAGTTCCATGGGCCAGTGTTACAGGAGGGCTGCTTCATTCGAATGTGCCCTCTGTTGGGCAAGGTGCAGAGATTGATTGCACCTTTAGGTGTCATCTGGAGTAAAATGGGGGTAAATAAATTTCTTTCTTTTTTTTTTTTTTTTTGAAGATTTTATTTGACAGACAGATCACAAGTAGGCAGAGAGGCAGGCAGAGAGAAATAGGAGGAAGCAGGCTCCCCACTGAGCAGAGAGCCTGATGTGGGGCTTGATCCCGGGATCCTGGGATCATGAAATGAGATGAAGGCAGAGGCTTTAACCCACTGAGCCACCCAGGTGCCCCAGTAAATGAATTTCTTATCTGACCAGAGAATCTCTGGCTCAAGGACTGCAAGTGTCGATGGCCTGAATAAACAATGCATTTATATTCAGGCAAGCTCAGTCTTGGACAAGTTTCTCCTTAGTCTCCCCAGAACTGCATTTTGAATCAGAACTCCAAAGCCCTTGGTGATACAACCAAAGTAACACTTCTTATTAAGTCCCCAGTGAGTTTTCTCTTCTACTGCCTTCTGGTTCTGGATCTCTCTCTCTCCCCAGTCATAGTTAATAGGGGTGAGTGAATTTTCCCTTGTTCTGCCTTCTGGTTCTGGATCTCCTTGTCTCCCCAGTCATAGTCTATAGGGGCAGGTGAGTTTTCCCCTGTTCTCCCTTCTGATTCTGGATTTCCCCCTCTATGCAGTCATAGTCTATAGGGGCAAGATCCCTACTGAATACAAGATGAATCTAAAGATCAGCTCCTACTTGATGAAAATGTAATTGCTTTTGTTTGTTTGGTTGGTTTTGCTCTTTTGGTAACCTGAAGTAAGTATTTCACAGTTATTGATGAAAGTATCTGAAAATTAAGAGTTGAATTCTTCTTCAGAGCCCTAAGCAAATAATTCAAATAAAGATTCAAAAACTTCACTATGAAATGTCAAATGAGTCCTGTTCCTTCAGATGAAAACATTAAATTCATGATTGTTCCTTCTCTTACCCTCTCTGAAGCTTTTCTTCCTTGAATTTTTTTCTTTTTAATTTCTTTGTACTTCTCTCTCTTGTCTCTCTACAGTGAGTCTTGTCCCTCAACTTCTAAACATGTTCACTTCCTCTCTCATATAAAACTAATGGCCGATTTAACAAAGGAAATGTTCCTTAGCTATTATTTACTCTCTTTTGCTTCTTGGGGTTTTTATTTTCTTATCTGCCATGCATTTGACTCTTCAGTTGACTGTAATTTGTTTTTGACTCCAACTTCTCTCACTGAAGCAGGGGATTTTTTTAGGTAGTAAAGTAACACTTTTCTCTGGGATCTATTTAAAGATGTAAGGTCTAGGTCCCAGGGGAAAAATGCGTGTACCCACAGTATACTTATAAATAAAATCTGGCAGAGGGTTATATTTGTGTCTGCCCTGACATGAATTAATCCTCAATTAAATATATCAAAAGTAAAATCTGTAAATTCAGGAGCTGCAACTATATTTTTCTGTAGCATATCTTTAACAACAAGCATAGTTTCCAGAAGCTAATTGACATTATTAAGCCAAATATATATGTATATACATAGATATACACACACTAATAGGCAGTAACACTTACTAATAGGCAGCTGTTAAATGAATGAATCGGCGCCCTTGTTGCCATGGAATATGATGAGTATTTTTTACCATATTAATAACTAGAATTTATTGAATAGTAATAGTAGACCATGCAATGTACTAGGCTTTTTATATATGTGTGTGTGTAACTTGCATGCATTTAGAGTCAGTATCTGTTCATTATTACCTGGTCAGTATTCAAACCAGGTCAGTTCAAACAGCTACAAAGAAAAAGACAGTCATTCCAGTCCTTACTCAGAACACTTAAAAAACAGTGCAATTCATAACTTCCAGCAACATTTCTCAGCACCTTAATTTTCACAATTTGAACTTGTCCAAAACTTTTTATTCACTGATAACATCTTAATTTCTCTCCCCTAGAACTGCCCTCTACTGCCTCTATTTACTTTCATCTTTTTTTGTCCTCAGAATTTAGTAATTTAGATTGGCTTAATCTCTTTATCTAAGTAATTTTCTTTCTCTTCAAGTGTTAATGACTCTGACTTTTTGTGCCGGTCATATTATATTGCACAAAAATTCATGATTTGTCTGAGGAAGATCAGTTTTCTATACAAGTTGGAAGAGAGAGGAGGGAGTATGTGGAAAGAGGCAGCATTCTGTTTCTGAACCCTAAATAATGATAGGCTTTCTTAGTATCCTTCTGTAACTTAGCACAAACAAAAGCTAAATATATAGGGCTGCTTGCCCATAGACTCACTAAAGGTCTATACCAAGACTCATCCAGATCCATTTGATTAAAAAAAAATTATCTTTAGCACCTTATTTCACTGCCTGCCTGCTTTAAATAGTATTCATTCATTCAGTACATATTGGGAGTGATCTACTATGTACCAAGGATACAGGAATTAACAGAAAACTATGTAAAAATTCCAGACCTTATAGGTCAGGTTTTCAATTAGGGAATACAAAATAAAGAGTAAAAATAACATGTCTCATATGTTAATAATACAATAAAATGTATAATATTTACATGGTGCTATAAAATATAGAACAAAATATGGGTGTCTTTCGAGAGTGGGGGATGGTGAAAAGAATAAAGTTTTAAGTAGATCTTTTGAGGCCATTCGTATGAGAAGGGGCCATTTGAGCAAGGACTTGAAGGAGGTAAGAGGGCAAGCCAGAAAGATAACTCCATGAGGATCATTACTGGCAGTGGAATTGTCACTGCAAAGTCACTAGGTGGTTCTGGTTGTTCAGAAAACAGCAAAGAGGCTGCCATGGCTAGAGTGAAGTACGCCAAGGTAAGCATAAGGTATCAAAGTGTTTGAAATATTTCATATGTTTGTGTATTTTCCTAAGTTAATGGCATATTATTTTATTAAGTTCTTCAAAGAGTCTTTGAGTCCTAAAAGCTAAATTTTACTGCCTTGAGGAAGAGTGTTGGTAGATGGTTGGGGTACGTATCTTATGTACATTAGTGACTAAATTTGTGTATTATTTACTCCTTGAAATTCTTTACTCTTACGTCTAAGAGTACATCCTCCTGGATCTCCTCATAGCTCTTGGAATTTACAATTTATTTCCATCATGTGCTCATATTTCTCCGCTTAAGTGGTTGGCAAATGTTCATTGAAAATCTAAATGCAATAAGAATAAATGAATCAAATATCTGGAACCTTTGTATACAGCAACAAAATAGAACATCCTGTTAAATGAGCCCAGCAAAGAATTGATCGATACATTGACTTGAAACACTTGTCACAAGTTTTCTGAGACTGACATTTAAGAGAGGCAGGCTTTCTATATTCTGAAAGTTCTGTCCTTGTCAAGAGTTAACTCACCAAAATGATATCTCTGAGTGAAGTTGTTAGTTGTCCTTGACTTAATTTATAATGAAATGTTTTTGAAAAATATCTACCTGAAAGATGTCTTTTATCTTAGGAAGTTATAATTAAATATATTGTTTGTTAAGTTCTGTTCCCCCTTACATGAGTACCTATTTGACATAGTTTTTTAGAACTCAGTGAGGAAAATATGTGTTTTACACATTAACTTTGATGCTATTATTGTTGTTGTTTTTAATGAGAACAACGTAAGCCCATCTTTTCTTTTTCTTCCCTGCTTGTCTTAGATGCCTCCTTGTCTTCTGTATAGCTTTCCTTTTTTTACTGTCTGTCTTTTCTTACCTGCCTATCTTCTGTAGAGCTTAAAACTATATTGAATATTTGTGAAAAGTCTGTAATATAGAGGATAGAGACTGGGTACAGAGATTGTGAAGGGTACAGAGATTGATTAGATAATGATCCTGTTTTCACAGAGTTTGCAGGGGAGTGTCAAACTTACGTGTAAATGCTAGTGGCATGAGAATAGTGATAATGACTTAAGTGAGGTTAAGGAAAGGTATTACTTTCAGTAGTGGAGAACTATAGCAATTAACTCTTAATAATAAGTATCATCTTTAAAAAATGTTTTTCCTTTTAGTCATTTTATTTTGTATGCCAAAGCTAATTTATATTCTTTCCACAGATAGACAATTGCTTATAGACATTGCTTATAAAAATTGCAAACTCTTTTTTTTTTTTAAATTGCAAACTCTTATCATACTTGCAAACCTGTATCATGATGTTTTTATCAGGATATCACACATCCTGATAATCTTCTATGTAATTTTTGAGTTTGTTCTAAATTGGATGCAAACAAGGATAAAGTTCAGTATTTATGAATGATGAAATAAGGAAAAAAGATTTAAGGACCTTGTGAAGATAGTCTGGAAAGACAAAGTAGCGATTTATCCTGGATTATATAATTACTTACTTCTCTGAAATTGAAGAAATGAACCAGGAAATTATGGGGTCAGTTGTTTTCAAAGGTCTCTTTGTTATGCTATTGATTTTCCATATTATAATACGAGAAATCATTGTCTGTGCCTAAATCTGTATGCAAATTGACAAAGAAAGTGTGCTGTACTGTGTCTCCTTGTGTCAGTGTATTTCTTTGAGTCTGACTTCTATATCTATATAGGAATATTTGCCTTCATTGTAGTCTGGAGTTTTATCTAAGATTTGGTTGGCATTTGAGTAAGATTTGACTTAGTATGAAATAAGGAAAATAAGCAACAAGACAAAAATAGTAAGAGCATGCTTTGGGAAATAAGAGAAAATAAAATAAAATGTTTGAGGAGGTATGTGGTTTCTCGTGAAATAGCTGTCTTCAGATCTTGTATGCAGAATGGAATTCTGGTGATTTCTGCATTTAAGATTCAGTTTTTACATTAAAAGGAAGTGTGTATTTTTCACAAGAGTATTACTTGTTTAAGTATAGTTTGCTGGGCATCAACCACAGTATTTACATGAAACCCCTATGAAGGTATATTCTCTTACTTCCTATCATAGATAACAGCTAGATATTGTTGATGAAATCATAATTACTGGTCAGAGCCTGGCTTAATTGACTTTCAGCACTATGACATCATCTCAGTTCCATGATAAATGAATTTAAACCTCATAGACTAAACAGTTTTTATGATTTTATGTATATATTTAATATGTTTATGTTAAATTATACATCTATACATTAAATATATTTAATATATATTAAATACATTATATATATTATATGAAAGTGTAGTTGCTAACAATTTCTAAGTCAGTCAGTTTATCTAGAAACTTCTTGGCCCACATTTGCCATTTGCCAATACTGTAGTCAAGGCTCAGCTTCCCGTTATGATTTAGAAAGCCTGTTAAAATGGCATGATTCCATAAATGTGATAACCACTGCTGGCATGATTCCATAAATGTGATAACCACTGCTAAAGAAGCCTTGGCTAGCTAATTCATCTCATTTCACAGTTTGGGGATGGGGGGAGGGTAGCTATGTTTAGAAGTCCTTTAAAATAAGGGTTCCATAGCCCTCTTTTTTGTCTACACAATAAGCTCTTCGAGATGAAAGAGGATCTTACATAAAATACATTTATGATTTGAAGAGTACATTCTCATTACATTTTTAGATCTCCATTTCAAAGATATCAGGCTTACTTTCCTCTCATGAAGTAAGACCTCTCTAAAGAGTATCACAAATGGGCTGTCATGCACTGGGTCATAAACTGCATATTGGTTGATTAGAGAAAAATAAAAGGTAACATTGGGATTTGCTCCCCTGGATGTTGGTATTCTTACCACTGACTTTTGCCCTTACCTGCCTTTGGGAGCTCTCTCAGCACCCCATCTCATTTCTTTGAGATCAAACTGGTATAAAACATCCCTGTAGGTGGCTTTATTCTCATGGTAAGGCTTGTGAATTTGAGTTCTTTGTTTCACAAAAGCCTGACAAATTCAGCTTTAGCTCAGCCTCTGAACACGGTTGTTAACCAACTATACAAGAATAGTAAAAAGCTGACAGCTGACAGGCTTTGCATAGATTTTATCTGCAAGTAGATGTTTCAAAGAATCTGAGCCTGATGATTTAGATGAATACTGAATTAATTTATACCATTTATTGTTATATCAGCTGTAGCTTAATACTTTAAGGTTGGGGAGATTTAGGGCTAGGTCAAATGAACGTGAACAGTAAAATTTCTTTGTGTTAAAGGAAAGTAATTTGAAAATATCATATCTCAGTCATTTGTTGACTTCCTCCAGAACTCAGTAACATCTCAAAATGCCTGTCCCATCTACCAACAGCACTGGTCTCTGACTCCTCTGGTTCTAGCTATCCTTAAAGAAAAGGACAAAACAAAGTAAACATAAGTTGCTAGGTGAAGATGGAGTACAGAAATGAGAGACTTGTGACAAGGGTTTAAGAAAGAATACACAGTGGACTTTTTAAGAACAAATATATTGCTGGAAAAGAATAACCAAAGCTTGAACATGGAAGCATAAAAGTTAACTACTCATGAAAACACAGTAATTAAACAAAATGTTGTGAGATATTATTAGCATGACAATTGTAAAAAAAAATGTCATCAGTTGTGGAAAACATCTATAAGTTATAGATTAAAAAACAAAGTAGAAGAAAATTTCACCAACACCAAAAATATAGATTAAAAGACAAGGCATAAATTTAAATTGTTCTTCCATGAAATTGTATTTCTCATAAATTATGGCAAGTTTTAAGTGTGTGAATGTGTGTGTGTGAGTGTGTGTGTGTGCATACTTTTCTGGATTACTTATAAGTAGTGGGGAGAGGAATGGAATGGAAGCAGGTGGTTGGCAATATTTTGGGAAATAAGTTAATTTTGAAGCAGCTGCTGGCAATTTTCCTACAGTATTATTCATCATTTAAAAAAATTAAAATGATTATAATTACCCTGATATGTCACATCATATGTGACTGAAAAGAGGAAATGATGGAGATGGAGAAAATGTCCATATCCCTCAAGTAGATGTTCATTACTTTATAAATTCCTGAATGACAGGCTTCCATGGGATGTTATCCCATCGGACGAAGCTCAGGTGAGTAATAAAATTGAGCAGAAGGCCTGCAAGTGCCAGTGGCCACCTAATCGGAGCTCATTTAGTGATTGTCATCACTTTGTAGCAACCATGCAGTTAATACCCAGTGTATTTGACACCTGCTATGTTAAATTAGTACTTGCAGAATTAACACCTGCTGTCAGCCACCCAGCAGGAATGTTGCTTTCTTCAGAATAAAAGGGAAATGAATTATTTCCCTAGAAATTTGTGTAAATTATTTTTGTGGATGGAGAATTACTTGGAAAGATCTTGGGACTGGCAGTCAAGATTCCTCATTTTTTTATAGAGTTGGCACTGTCAGTACCTCAGTCTTTCTCTGACTTTTAGGATAGAGGTCTCAAAGATGAACTTACTATCACTAAAATGCATTTTCTCGAGTATTAAAATCTATACAAATGTGAAGTGGTATGTTAAGTCCATTAATAATAATAAAATTTTATTTTAAATTTTCATCGACTATTTCAAATAGTCTAAATATTTAATATTTAATTATTAAATTAAATTAAAATAAGTTAGATTGTATTAATATAAATTTTAATATTTAATATTTAAATAGTCTAAATAGTTAAATAGTTAAATATATCTTCTGCAGTACATTTTCTTATAGCAGGGGATAGAATAGTTTTTATTGGTATTTCTACCTCTCTGGTTATAGTGTATATAATATTACATTAATGTCTTTTCAGAAAATATTTTATCTATTATCATTAATATTAATATTATACAGTTACATATTATAAAATATATACATACCTGTGTATACAGTAGGCAAATTACTTAACTTCTTTAACATGTCTTTCTATACATAAACACAGTAATAACCGTAGTATTATATAATAAAAAGCACCTTAGCACAATTGTCTAATATTGTACAGTACCACTTTCCTGAATAAATCAATAAGCAAAATAAGCAACATAAAACAGAACAAACCCCAGACACCATTATATTGCAAAAACTTATACTATGAAATTATAGAAAGTAATGAATGTATAAAACTTGAAAGTTACTTTTTGATTTGCTTATTCATTTTGATTCAGTAAAACTGAATTAAATGTTGTGGGAAATACTACTAAGTATAAGATACAGTTTCTGATTTCATGTGCTTAAAATACCATTGGAGTAGGAGTTTTATTATTTCCTATAATTCAAGGAAAATTAAGTAAGTACTGTGAAGGAGCAAAGTAATAAGTACAAGTTAAGAAAGTTTTATTTTGAGGAATAATAGAACATTTATTAAGAGCTTGAAATTGAAGCAGAAAAGTTGCATTATCTTTAAGCAAGTAACTTAACTTTTTTGTACCTGAGTCTCTTTGTCTATAAAATGGGGAGTTGACAGTATCTGTGACATATTAGCAGGAGGATTAAGTGTTTGAAACAATGAGTAGCACATAGTAAATATCCTAAAGGTCTTCATCACATAATTGAAATATGAGGAATTTGAGAAAGCCTTTATCAACAATTTTAATTTGGGGTGAGCCTTGGGGAAATTATACTTTCAATCAACAGAATTTATGGAAAACAGTATGAACGTAAGCAGAAGACTTGGAAATGGCTGACCATCTGTATATTTGTGGTAAACCATATGGGAGATAAATCTGGAAGGCAGAATGTGGGTCTATACATGGAGTCCCTGAAAACCATAATGAGAAAGATGATGTATACTTTATAATCTATAGGTGATAACAGCCATTGAAGGTTCTAGAACAAAGTACTTGTTTTCAAGGGGAACAGAAGTGAAGTACATTTAGAAAATTCAGGAAAAGAAAGTGTTATAGAAAAAGAGATAGAGAACTAGCTCAACAATTATAATTATAATCCTGGTCACCTGTCAAAATCTAAGCTCCTTAGTAATTATTACTGCGATGACATATAAACAAGCCAGTTCAAACCCATTTGCCTTTTTTTTTTTTGGTCTGACATGCAGGCCATGGTCATGACCAATGGATACCTCCTGAATGTTGGCTATGTGGAGAATTCTCTGTCAGAAACTCACTGGTACTATGATGTGATGGCTGCAAAGTATTAATATCTGAAACTTGAAGAAACAACAGTTTTGGAGATTAAATTGCCCCAAACTTAACACTTTAGGTAGTTTCTAGGAGTCTTCTTGATTGGATCTACAAGGATCTAGTTTAAAGACATTCTACTCTGAAAGCTAGTTGCAAGAATGAAGAGAAACAAGCTTTTTTAATTCAACCAAATTCAATTACTTTACATCTGAGATCAATAATATTTTTATAAAGCCATCGGAAATCTAGAATTAAGGACCAGAATGGGCAACTTCTCTTTACTAAAGCCTGACTGAGAAAGAAAGGAATTGCTCGAGCTAATTTTAATAGAAATGTTCATCCCTTCAGAAAATGACAAAAAAATCATGTCCAAGTTTGCTTCAAGAGCTGCTTTAGAGGGAATATATCATGTAGGATGATTGTAACAAAGGAATAGGATTATGAGTATAATGTAATACTAATTTTTCAAATCTAACCCTTCTTTTGCTTCCTACATGTGGGTTTTAGTTCTGTGGAGAGTTAGAACACAAATTTTTAAAAAATGCAAGAGTGATTTTATTAAACTCTGAAGTACACTGGGGCATAGTCAGTATTGTATTGGGAGCCCTCACTTACAGATTTCTGCATAGCTCGAGATTCCTGAAATGGTATTTATGAATCGCCATGACTAGAAAAAAAAAATTAGAAGTGTCAAAATGACCTCGTGGAACACCAGAAATTTCTATAAGCACAAAATATGGGAAGAATACCCTGTTGGCCTCCAAAATAACTGAGGTATTTTGCAGAAAGCTAAATTGCTAAAGTTTCAGCAAATAGAACTGTCAGTAAATGTTGATGTAACATATCAGTACGACCACTCTGCCCATTAGACTCTAGAGTGGATTTCAGTCTCATTTTGGGTAAATCCAAAATCTTATAATGGTTTATAAGGCCCAACTCAACTGGCCCCTTCATTCTCTTTCAGTTTTCACTACTCCTGCCAGGGCAAGCTTCATGGGCATCTGACTTATGTAGCCACACATAGCCTGTGTTTGATATAACATTCTACTGCCATCTTAAAGTTCTTAATAATTTTATCCTTGAACATTAGATTTATAAGTGAAGTCCAATGGATTAGGAAGCAAGTGAGGAGATTTGCACAATATGTACACTGTTCCTTGCAGCACCACCTCTTCCCTTGGTATTCTCGTATAGCCTTTGCAGTGGTCCATGAATACAGAATTCCAGTGGTTCCATGGTGCATGGATCTTCACAGGATCCAAAATGGGGACAAGGTAAGTGTGTTCTGTCTGTGACTGAGCAAGCAGTATTGTGCTGACATCCCTAAGAAGCTACTCTTCTCTTTGAACAGGAAGTTACTTTGAAAGGGAAAAAAAGGCAAGGGTGTTACATTTAGGAAACACACATGATTAAGGAAACTTATCATTCCTGTGTCCTCATGTTCAAATTCACATAAAGCACTCCTGTATTAACTAACTTCTTATGCTAAAAATGATGGGTGTAGAATAGGTTAGATAGGGCAACTCAGAGTTTCTTTCCTTTTCAGTCCATCTATATTTGTCATTAAGCTGAAGGTAGAGAGGACTGGGCGAAGTTTTGTATATCAGGAAGTGAAATAACAGTTGAGTTTGTTACACTGTCTTCATTGTTCTGATATAATCCACATCAAAATCTACATTAAAATATGAATATATATGCATGTTTGAGATACAAATTATACATTGTGTAACTTCAGTGATTCCACATAAAAGTTCAATATCCTTTTATTTGCATTTAAAACTGCTGTTGCACAATATAGTCTGTAAAATTAGTGGTAATTTAGAAGTTTAATTTTTCTTTACCTAGGTCAATATTAAAAAGTAAATAAGAAATATCATGACAAATCAAGCGAGATCATGGGAAGAAAGGAAAAGTTTTAAATTGCAGGATCCTTATCAGTACTTTTTTCAGGCTTTTATTTATTTTATTTTTTAAAAATTATATTTATTAGAGAGAAAGAAATAGCAAGAGAGATAGCAAGAGAGAGCACGAGTGGGGAGGGAAGGGAGAAGCAGGCTCCCCACTGAGCAGGGAGCCCAGTGTAGGCTCAGTCCCCTGGGTCCTGGGATCATGACCTGAGCCGAAGGCAGACGCTTAACCTACTGAGCCACCTACGCACCCCTCTTCAGGTTTTTAAACAAGGGACCTCACATTTTCATTTTGCAATGGGCCATGCAGATTTTGTAACCAGGCCTACCAGTTCCTTTCCAACTACCTCACCCTTATGCAGCCTCACTTGGTGTCTTGCTTTTCCTCAAACATGCCAGGATTTCTATCATAAGGCATTTAAATTTACTCTTGCCTCTACCTAGCCTGCTACCTTTCCAAATGTCCATGGCAGGCTTCCTCATGTTGGCCCCATTGTTTCTTCTAATAAAACTTTCCTATAAACCCATCCCTGTCCACTCTGTTTAAAGTGTAATCTTTCTTAACAAAGGAACACTCAATTACTTTTTCTTAGAAATTTATGGTACTTCTACCATATTACATCTTTTTCTTAATTAGTTTATGGTCTGTCTACCCCATAATTATTTATTGAGAGAAGGACTGAATTACCCTCTAGAAACAAAGTCTAGGGAGATACAGGGTAAATTATTCATGATTTTTTTCTATAGGAAATATCATTTTAGCCAAATGGCAAGTTTTAGGCCTCTAACCTTTTAAGTTAATATTCAAAATAAGATCAAAGTTGGTGGTCAAATGAGATCTTAGCTTTAATGTAAAACTTTAATACTTTTGTATGCTACTTGTGGAATAAGATTTAATTAAGGCAAATAAAAGTTCAGATTATAGTTTATTTAACTTTAAACCTTCAACCAATTTAAAGTCTAACTTCTTAGTTTTTACTTGAAATTAGTGAGCGGTAAGCATTCTGAGTGGCAAATGGCAGGTGTTCATTGTAATTTAACAAAGCAGGTGTCAAATATTGTTTACTGGGGCTAGCTGCTATTCTTTCTGGAAAGCTCTCTACTTTGGGGTTTCTTCTAATTAAAAATATCTAGCCATCACCTGTCAACTTCGTCTCCATGGAACAGTGAAATCTTCAGGGAACACGACTTGAGCAATCTTTCAGATAAAGAAAGAAAGGGGGAAAATGCCATTAATTATTTACAAATAATTCTTTCTCTACTGTCAGAATTATAGCTGCATAATATAATTTACTCCTTCTGGAATAATATTGTTCAGACTCTGATTTGGTACCATCTGATAAGTAAATTAAATCCCAAAGATGATGCATAAAGGAGAGCCAAAAATGCAATGTTAGATTGTAAATTTCACATGTCTTACACTATTCTGTTTTCTGTAAAACTTCAAAACTACATACAACAAATATATTCTGAGAATAACCCAAGAGACACATAGAGGTCAAGTGTATAACTTAGTAATGAATTTTATTTTCTAATAATAGAAGTTTTCCTTCTGTTCTAACTATAAGATGATACTAATTTCGAAGTAACTGACTTTTTTGGATCAAAGCTGTACTCACTGCACTGTGATTATGGTGTTTCTAGAGATTTTGTATATGCTGTGATTTATGTTGCAAAGATAGAGCATGGAACTTCATCTTTATAAAATATAATTTGGCTAATGGAACCATTTTCTTAGAGAATGGTGTTGTGAAGTTAAGGAGGATTTTTGTTTTTAGTAGCTAAGGAAGGTTTATTTAAAAGTTTACATCTATTTATTAGGTATAAGGTCAAATTTTTATTAATTTTTATCTTGTCTTTGAATTCCACCCAAATTTGCAGCTATATTGTGCTGTAGTTTCTCAAATATATAGACCTCAGTTGTTGAGTTCCTTCAGTTTTATGAAATACGCATATTAGGTTTAACCATAAAAACCTGTTGGGATAACCACTGGATATTTGATATTTTTTTAAATTAAATTTATTTATTTTCAGCATAACAGTATTCATTATTTTTTCACCACACCCAGTGCTCCATGCAATCCGTGCCCTCTAAATACCCACCACCTGGGACCCCCAACCTCCCACCCACCCGCCACTTCAGACCCCTCAGATTGTTTTTCAGAGTCCATAGTCTCTCATAATTCACCTCCCCTTCCAATTTGGATATTTGATATTTAACCTAATACATCCTTGCAGGATTAACTGAATATTGATTTTCAAGTAAGCTTGTTTCCTCATTTGTTCTTGAGAGGTGTATCTGTAATAATATATACAGGGAAATGAACAGAATGTAGTGTTCTAAAGCAAACCAAATAAAACTAATAGAAATTATTTTCTTTTAAATCAATCAGTATTTGAACAATAAAAATATATTTAGTCATCTCACTGTGTATTTTTCTATGAAATTGTAGATTTCATACTTAATTTTTCTGCACATGCATTCAGAAATTGCCATTCATTGAAGTTAAGCTCTTGAGAAACATGAATTATATATCTTCAGCAACAGGTGTAATATCTATACATAGTAAATCTCACAAGGTATTTGAATTGACTTTTGAATTAATTCAAACACTTTTTAGAAATTAGCAAAAGCATTTTCCCCCAAATCTCACTAACCCAAAAGGAAGTGTATGAGTGAAATAGCATCCAAAAAAGTAATCATTTTGGTCCTATAAACATATTAAATATAATCTGAAAAGGAAAGTTCCAGAGTATTAGAAAAATAGAGTAGGTTATTAATTTATTTGGATGTTTAAAGTACATATTATTTTTTGTTATCTTGGACCCTTTGTTTATGTAGTTGGATATAAACTTGATATTTTATGGATAATATTATTTTCCTGTTACAGAAGTTAGTTTTTTCAAACCTCCTCTGCTCTGTGAGAAGCAGTGAGTATCCTTGATTTCAGGTAGTCAAACACATCAAATATAATATATTATATAACTGGTTTTCTCCAGTTCAAGCTCACTTAGAATTAAAACATATATACAGATCTGAGAACAAAAGATGATATACATTAATAGCATAATAAATATCTTGTGACTTCTAGGAATAGCTTCTGGTGTCCCTGTCATGCTGAACACATGTCACAAGGATGAGGCTAACTGGGTATGCACTAGCCCATGTCAGTGAAGCTATCATCTTGGGATTCTTTCAGCTGTCACCCCTAGTTGGTCATGCAACCTCTAATGGGATGTACTAGCTCCCATTATCCAGTGCAGCTAGGTCAGGTCAGACAGGTCACTCATTACATGATAAATGGTATTTACAGTGAAGTATAGATACTTGGTCCTATACATAATCTTTGGTGGGCTTTTTGTCCATCTTGGATCTGGTGAATTTCTAGCAATCCTGCGAGTTAATGTTACAAGAATAAATGACAGAATAATACATCCAAAGAAGCCCCTGATGCCTCAGCATGTACCCCAAATCATTTGCTGACCCTTCTCTTATGTATGTAAAATGTGTACTGTGTGAAATGGGACTAGAGTGTCCACTAAGATTTGAAAAAATTAAAATAGATAAAGCTCACCAAGTTACATTGTTGGCATTCATTGATGGAACATTCAGGTCAGAGAAAGTCTATATGTTCAGGCAAGTCATGAAACAGTTTTCCTAATTGAATAAAAAATATAGGGCATTTAACATTCTGTCGTCTCACACATGAAAGTCTCCAGTGTTACTCTCTTGTATTACTCTGTGACTGAAGATTTTAGTAGCATTGGAAACTATAGGTCTCTGTTAGTTAGTTTCATTCAGATTACAAATCAATGAGATTCCACTTAACTGCTCAACGGACAGGATCATTTCTATAGAGTATCATATTAAAAGAGAACCAAGCCATAAATAGAAATTCAAGAAGAAAATAAGAAATTGGGTTTTATCAGATCTGCATCTAATTTAATCTGCTATAAATTAAAATCAGTTAGTGCTTCAAGTGTAAGTACGGGTTAACTAATATTGTAGTCAAAGAGAATGTGCTCTAAATGTCAGTAATATTTATCAGATTGCAAAAAACCACGAAATTGATCAAAGTATACTATCAGGTAAATAAACATTCTAGCCTTTTGGATGCATGAAGCAACAACTGTACAATCCTATATAATTGGTTCCAGAAAAACCGTAAATCACAGAATTCATAATTATGAAAAAACAGATTGATATATGAGATTATTATCTTTTATCTTAAATATTTGTAAAGATTACATAACCCTGAAATTTCTAGACTATAAATTTGAATGTTTTAGAGAATAAGAGGTTGAGTGAATTGGTGCATCAATCCAAATGATGTTAAGATAGATGATCAAAAAGAATCCTTATTACTAAAACTATAGTCTAAAAAAAGTCATAATAGTAACCGAAAGCTGCATTTACCTTACATAAAGTTATTTAATTTTAACAAATTCAGAATGAATTTAATAAATTATTCTAGGAAATTCTGTGTTATAAGTCACTTTATGATCCAATAACCTGTTGAACAGTACAATCAATAACCATATATTGTTCTTTCTAGTAAAATCACAGAGCGTTTCAATTTGGTGAAAGTAGTTCAGTACTTAAGTTTATAAAGGTATAATTTTATCTGATTTCATCTTCTTACTGCCCACAATAATGGCCTAGTTATTTTATTCACTTAAATATTAGAACTACTCACTTGAATCAGCTGATTTTAATAAGATTGAGTACTTGGTATTTGACATTAAATAGCCAATCCATTTTATTATAAAGATCCTGCCTTAGGTTCCCCTTATAGCTATTAAAATTTAACTTGTCTTGTAATTTAGGCAATGAGGGATCTGTTTAATCAGTTGTAATAATTTTAAGTGACTGTGTTTGACAAGCAGTCCTTTCTGCTTTCAATTAGTCCCTAATGTAGACAGCCAGATCTGATAATTCAGAAGAGAGTGTGTGTGTGTGTGTGTGTGTGTGTTTAACCTGAATTATCTGGTTTGGTTTACTGCATTGGCTGAGTTAATTGAAAAGTTGCCAAATATCCACTTCGTGCTGTGCTGTGCTGACAGAGCAATAATATATTTGATACACCAAATGATTTCATGGATAAATATGATGAAAACAAGACATTTCATTGCCATATTTATCTTCAGTCCTTCAAACAAAACATGGCCTCACAAATTTGGTCTCTCATTTTGGTTATCATTATTACCATTTGCCAAGACCTAACTGATGAGTTGACAATTTACAATAATTATCCAGGCCAATAATTTATAATTTTTATAAAAGGATAATTTAGAGAAATTACTGCCTTAGGAATGTATCCCTAATCATTTAGAATAAATTTATTCATTTAACTGATTATATTCTTACTTTGGAAATTTGATTATTAGATGGTCCTTCCAGATTATTTATGTTTCTATAGATATTTCCTTCACAGTATTATTTTATCACATTTGTTTTAACTGCTAATACAAATGCTATTCACTGCTCAGAAATTTTTAAAAAAATATATTACATAGTAATATGGCATTTTTTGATAAGGCTTTGTAGCTAAATTAGAGTTGACTTTTTGTCCCTAATTGATCTTTTTATGAAGCTTCTCAACACATAAATATACTTATATTGGCATTGAGAAGCTCTACATGTATTTTAAAAATAGTATATGTCATAATAACAAATTGTTGAAAAATACAAAATCGAACTTGTTGAAAGGATTCTGGCTTTCATGATTTTATAATAATACTGATTCTCGTTTTTGTAGAATGAATATTCATTTCAACTCACTGCAGCTAAATTTTGTCATTACTTTATTTTCCTAAAATAAAACACAATTTGGTACTCTTGTGAAAAAGCCAGGAAACCTGAATCTTACAGATGTATTTCCATTTGATGAGATTGTGTGGCAACTCTGGAGTTAAGGAGTCTAGAAAAATGGGCATTTTGATCACTGTTCAAGATGTCCTTAACCTTAACCAATGTAATCCTGGCTGATTCCTAACAATTATTCTCTTCCATTTTACTGTGAAAGTGATGTACTAGCTCACTCTCAGAGATTAGGTTTTCCATGCAGGAGTCAGACTACAGTCTGATTTTCTAGCTTACTTCAGGGCATCTACATCACATTCTTAGATGAGTTCTCTTAAAGAGAGCTTTCCATGATATATCAACTGAGATGTGGTTTCCCTGGTTGAGATTGGGGGAACGAAGGGAAGGTGGAACTCAACAACCCACCAGCAACTTTTGTAAGCACAGTTCTCTACAAATGAACATCCTTGCATCAAATTCTTACTATGCTTCTTCCTGAGAATCAATCACCTAATTGGGTCTTGGCCTTATTTTGAAAATACCCAATGGTGAGTTTCTTATATTTCGCTTGGTATTTGCTAAATATCTCAGCTGAAACTCCCATTTTGAGAATCTGTGCTTCAGTTCTTTCATCTGAACAATTAATATATTTTAAACATCCTTGGTGGAAAAGAACTTTTTAGGGTTATTATGAAAATTAAACAGGTTATTTTATGCTTAGAAATTAGAACTTTTTAAAAAATTTGGATTTATTTTTCCTCTAAAGCTTTGAAGTCTGCCTGATATAAGCACATGTGATTAAATGACTGGAAATGGAGATTGGACATATCCTCATTGTAGACAGTTACTCTGAGTTATAAATATGAAACTTAATCTGTATTTAATTTCTGTCTTTCAGTTATTCTTACTGTAGGTACTGATTTCTATGTTTTGGCACAAATTTTTGACTTGATTGTTAATTTGTAACTGTGCCTTAGCAAAAAACCTGATTCTTATCTCTGATTTCTTAAGTTTTAAGGTGGTACTAAAGAGAATGTAAACATTTGGACTATTTTGTCTGATAGGCTTTTAATTTGGATCTACCTTTAATTTAATTATCTTATTATTTCGTATATATATATAATATTATGTGGTAATAGCGCGCGCGTGTGTGTGTGTGTGTATAAAATTATGTGGTATAGCAGGCATTATACTTCCTTGTACAAGTGGTGTCAAACTAACTTTAGCAAAAGAAATGTGGCCAAAAGTGATATATCTTATTCAAGTATAATAAAACTAAATTACTAATTTTTTAGTCTATACATTGGTTAACTTTTTACACACACATACAGTCACATGGATTACATGATAAATTCTGTTTTGTGTGTGTGTGTGTGTGTTTTTAATGACTAGTTGTTTCCGGATTCAAATAGAGAAATGAAACCAGTTTATAAAAACCCTTCATATAAAATCTGATGAAATTAAAATATGAACAAAGAGAATAAAACTAGATCAAAGAAAATACTAGAAACTCTCAAGCTAAGGAAAGAATAATTACCACAAAATAAACTTAGACATGTTCTTTATTGAGAAAAAAGGGATGACTTCAGAATCAAGATAATTCTTAAAGCACCTTTCCTTGGTACGGTGGATAAAGTAGGAAGCCCCACAGAGGAATAGAATTCTCATCAAAAACCACTGACTTAGGGGCGCCTGGGTGGCTCAGTGGGTTAAGCCGCTGCCTTCGAATCAGGTCATGATTTCAGGGTCCTGGGATGGAGTCCTGCATCGGGCTCTCTGCTCAGCAGGGAGCCTGCTTCCTCCTCTCTCTCTCTGCCTGCCTCTCTGCCTACTTGTGATCTCTCTCTGTCAAATAAATAAATAAAATCTTAAAAAAAAAAAAACC
>NC_081568.1:127060679-127076229 GCF_022355385.1 Mustela nigripes | reverse complement strand
TCCTCTCTCTCTCTGCCTGCCTCTCTGCCTACTTGTGATCTCTCTCTGTCAAATAAATAAATAAAATCTTAAAAAAAAAAAAAACCACTGACTTAAAAGAAAAAAAAATTAAATGACATTTGTTTTTCCTATTTTAATAGGACAACAGAAGGAGGGATCAGAAAATAATGACAATTACACTAACCTGTTTATTTAACAGAAGAAGGAGGTGGATGAATTGTTAAATTCTGAATAGTATGTAGAAAGTTATGAAAGCCTTGTCCTCAATGTAAAACAAAGAACAAGACAGATATACTACAAAATCATAAGTATTATGAGCTTATTAGAGAGCATAAGATTAAAATAAAACCAAAAATCCAAGGAACTAAAATGCAGAGAGTAACTTTCCAGGATAGAGATGAACTACAACACTTTTCAGCCATTAGAATGACGGGACAAGGTGGAATCTGTAGTACGTGGGTCTCTACAACATATGAGTCTGATTAGATTGTTAAATAATTTTCAGGCACTAAAATCAAGTATGGTGTTGGAATTAACTGTCCAATAATCACATCCTAAAGAGAAACAAATACACCTATAAGTTTAAAAGAAAAATGGGATATTAGGAAAATAACAGTAGCTAATCACAAGGAAAAGATGGCCAGATCATTAATGTTTGAATTGGCTTGATAAAAAAGATGGACTTAATAGTGAACTGATACATAAAATGAATGAATCTGTGTGGATGAGTGTAGAGTCAATTGAAATTATAAAAGTGAAATATCAGTAGAAAGATGTGAAGAATATAAAACTGTATATTTGAGATATATGGTCAATAACAGTTGATATAATGTATCTGCAATTGAGTCAAATAACAGAAGAGACAGAATAAGATATTTTTGAAAAATCTGTGAAAGGGATTTTCCAAAACTGCGGAAATATTTTAAACAGAAAACAAACAAACAAGTAAACAACAAACCACAGCAAGCATACACAGAATAAATATAAAGAAAGACATGTATAGGCTCCCCAAATCACATCACAGAAAACCAGCTAAAGAGAAAAATTTTTAAGTATTCAGCAGAGAGAAAACAGAAAGACACATGATATGTAAGGGAAAAGCAATACAAATCCAAATCAGAAGGAAAGAAAACAAAAAAAATTGTTTCTATTTGCAGGTGACATGATCTTACATGTTGAAAACCATGTAGACTCCAATAAAACACACACACCTCTTAGAACAAATAAAAACTTCCTTTAGGCTCAGGTCATGATCCCAGGGTTCTGGGACAGAGCCCGGCAACAGGCTCCCTGCGCAGTGGGAAGCCTGCTTCTCCCTCTCCCACTCTCCCTGCTGTTCCCTCTCTCACTGTTTCTCTCTGTCAAAAAAATAAATAAAATCTTTTAAAAAAAATTCCTAAAGTTGCAGTATACAAAATTAATATACATATTATTTGTTTTTACCTAGTAATAGTAAGCTATCTAAAAGAGCAACAAGAAAATCCATTAAGATTTATAAATTAAGAAAATCCCATTTATAATAGTATTGAAAATGATAAAATCTTTATGAATAAATTTAACCACAGAGGTTGGAAGATCTATATACTGAAAACTGGAAGACACCGATGAAAGAAATTAAAGAAGATGTAAATAAATGGAAACATATCTTGTGTCTTTAATTGGAAGAATTAATATTAAAATGTCCATTTATCAATTAAAATTCATATTAAAATGTCCATTTGCTCAAAGTGACCTACTGAGTCAGTGCAGTCCCCATCAATATTTTTTTCTTGTCTTTACTGGTGCAGTCATCTCTTAATTGGTGTCTTTCTTTCATTCTGTCCACATAAAACCTTTTCTCTATAGAACAGCCATACTGATTTTTGTAAAGCTACAATCAAATCACACTTTTCCCTTGCTTAAAGCTTCAAATGGCTTTCTGTTACAATCAGAATATAATCCTGATTTTCAAACATGGCTCACAAAGGCACTTCATATTTTTGCCCCACCTGACTTTCTAATCTCCTCTCATACTCCTTCACTCCATGCTATGTTCCAGCTATACTGGCCTTTTTATACTCCTCAGGCCCATTGGTCTTGCTTCCATCACAAGTGTTTGCACACCTGCTGGGTTTTCTTATGATATTTTTTACACAAATAGAAAAAAGAATTCTGAAATTTGTATGGAACCACAAAAGACTCCAAATAGCAAAAGCAGTCTTGAGCAAGAACAAAACTGCGGCTGTCATACTTACTGATTTGATACTATATTACAGACTTCTAGTTTTTGTAGTATTATGGTTAAAAACGAAAACATATGCCAGTGGAACAAAATAAAAAGCACAGAAATAAACCACGCATGTATAGTCAGATAATCTTTGACAAAGGTGCCAAGAACATGCAATGGGGAAAGAATAGTCTTTTCTATAAATGGTGCTGAGAAAACTGGATATACACATGCAGAATAAAATCAGACCCCTATCTTATACTGCTTATAAAAATTTACTTGAAATATATTAAAGACTTAAGTGTAAGACCTGAATTATAAAACCATAAGACACCTTGAAGAAAACCGAGATAAAACCTCCTTGACATTGGTCTTGGCAGTGCAGGTTGTGTTTTGTTTGTTTTTGTTTTGGATATGACACAAAAAGCACAAGCAACAAAAGCAAAAACAAAGTGCAACTACATTAAGCTAAAAAGCTTCTTCACTGTAAAGGGAACCAACAATAAGTGAAAATGCGACCTACAGAATAGGAGCAAATATTTGCCAACCACATACCAGATAAAGGGTTAATATCCAAAATATGTAAGGAACTCAAACAGTTCAGTAGCAAAAAACTAAATACCCAATTAAAAAATGAGCAAAAGGCTAGTATAGACCTTTTTTCCAAAGATGTTTAATAAGTGGTAAACAGGTACACATAAAGGTGCTCAACAATACCAATCACCATGTAAATGCAAATTAAAACCATAATGAGATAGCACTTCATGCCATTCAGGATGGAGATTATAAAAAAGACCAGAGATTTCAAATTTCCGTGAAGGTGGGAGTAAAGGGAACTTTTGGATGCTGTTGGTGGGAATGTAGGTTGGTATAGCTATTACAGAAAACAGTATGGAGTTTTCTCAAAAAAATTAAAAATACAACTACCATATGATCCAGCAGTCCCTCTTTGGGTATATTTCCAAGGGAAACAAAATCAGTACCTCAGAGAGATACGCACTGCTATGTTCATTGTGGCCTTATTCCCAATAGCCAAGATAGGAAGAAAACCTTTATGTCCAACAGATGAATGGATTAAGATGTGATAAATACATATATGTACAGAGATATAACATTGCTTAGAATACAGCATACCTGAAGTGACCCCATTATATGTTGCCCTCTCAGACCACCATCACTCCTTACTTTAGTCTCCTTGATGATGCAAATCCATGAACTCAATGTTATTTTTTCCATTATTCTGGATTCCTGGCCAGATTTTTTTCACTGTAAACATCCAAACAGGATAGGTCTGATTGGTTCACATGTCATCATAATTATTAAATATTAAATAAAATGTCAGCATCCCATTATCCTTCTGACTGGGTTGGTGTTCACTTTTTTAACAAATAATATTTACACAGGTAATTGGAATATGTGATGAAAGTACAGTGAACTTTGTGGGGGGGAAAAAAACTTTCAAGAAGGGATTGAGTGTGGCAGGTAGTCTAAAATTTCCCAGGCAAAATTATCTTAATTGGCAGGCACCTTATATTTTTTAAAATAAGTATTTCTTAAGTTTGCCTGGAATGCAATGAACCCTTTTAGGCTTCATAAATGTCTTTCAATAATGATTTTATTATTCCTTCTGTTCCAATCAATTTTTTTCATCCATGGCAAACTTACCACTTTACACTGTCAATAGCAATGCATGTGAATTTTTTTTTTCCTACAAACTTGCCTGCATTTGGGATTCTCTCACCTCTTGCTGAATTGTTATTCTTAATGCACTGATTTGAGATGCTAACATATTTATATAGCAAGTCTTTATATCTGTTTCAGTTTCCAGGCTTTCTATTCTGTTCAGTTAATCAATTTTCCCAATACTGCTGAGGTAACTGCACAAATTACATCAACATGTAATTAACACATTAACACTGTGTCTTCACAGTATAATTTGATATTTGTTAGATTTTGTTCCTTTATGGAAGAGACTCTTAGAATCCCCAAATAAATGTTTTCTTCTGTTTCTCAAATAAATAATTATGTTTATGAGAAATCATTTCTTTCTTGGGCATTGTCATGCATTGGGTAAGCTCTCAAAAACACTGTTGAATAGTACTGATAATGAACACCTTGCTTTGTTACTAATTTTAGTTTTATGTTTGGAAAGTTACACCATTTAGTATGATGTTTGTGCTAAGGTTTTGGTAGATACCTCTTGACAGATTAGTATGATGTTGTGCTAAGTATTTGGCAGATATTTCTTGCCTAATTTTTATTAAAATTTTTACTAAATTTTATCAAAATGCTCCTTAAATTTAGTAAGGGTGTCTAAGTAAATGAGAGGGAAGATTATTCAAAAGTTAATTTGTACCATGAACTTTCCTAATATTGAACTGTTTCCCCTTTTCTCCTCTTTCATGTTATTTAATAGTTTGGATCAGACCCAATTTTATTTTTCAGCTATGTATTCAAATTTTTCTTCATGTGCTATAGTGAATTGGTTGTATTTTTCTCTTATAAATTTCCTGAACCAGTTCATATAATATAGAGAGTCTAGTTCATGAATTTTTGTTATATTGTGCATATAGAACTGTGTAAGCATGTTGTTTTTCGGGGTACAGGATGTTTTTTACGTATTCTGTTTCTATAATCTTTACTGGTTGTGCCATCATCCTAAATTCTGCAAATACATTCTACCATGTGTACTGTATTTTAATTATTATTATTGCTGAAAAAAATTTGTGGTTTATAATTTTAAGGATTTATAAAAATTGTTATTCTGAATATTCAGCTGAATAAAATAATTGTTCTATTCAGAACGGTTACTTTAGGATAATTTCTAGGAATTAAATGGTGGTTCAGAGATTTTACGGTATTTTAGGATTTTCAATTTATATTACCAAATCACCCTTCATAATTTTGCATTATGGATCCCAAATTTTTTTTGCGTACTCAATTCCTGAAGCAGCTGAGCTGAAAAAAATGGTATTTCCTTGATAATTCTGTGCTTGGAATTTAGAAGAGTTCATGATGTTTGAGCAAGTTAGTAATAATACACATTTTGACACTAAATACAGAAATTTAGAATTGCTCAGTTAAGAAATGATCTAAGTGAACAAGCAGAAAACAGTCATTAGTTGTTCCATAGACCTGAAAGCAGTGCCTACTAAACTCTTTGTGACAGTCCTCAGTGACTCTGTCTAAAACCCTGGAAGAACAGAGCATGGGATATTTGAAGGGCTTTAGATTACACATATACACAATGGGAGTTCTGAAAAGTATTTGTGTCGAACCTTTTCCATGAGGACAGGACTGCCACTCAGTCAAGCACACAGGAATCTAAGGTACGATTTTTTTTTTAATTTTTTAAAAATACTTTATTTATTTATTTGACAGAGATCATAAGTAGGCAGAGAGGCAGGCGGGGGGTGGGGGGGAAGCAGGCTCCCTGCTGAGCAGAGAGCCTGATGTGGGGTTCGATCCCAGGACCCTGGGATCATAACCTGGGCCGAAGGCAGAGACCCAACCCACTGAGCCACCTAGGTGCCCCTAAGGTATGATTTTTAAGATATCGCCTAAAAGGTGTCTTTATTTTATTCATTGTATACCAACTTTATAACATATTTAATGTGCTTTCATAGTTGTTTTATATATAATACATCTTTTGATTAAGATAGTTGATCAATGTTATATAATCAATTTATTTATCATAATCAGGAACTGGCAAATTACATTTTATTAGTCAAATTAAACAGATCCACAGCCTGTTTTTATAAGCTGAGTGTTTTTTTACATTTTTTTGAATGCTCATAGCAACTTTTTTTTTTACATTTTTATGTGATTGAAAAAATCAAAAGATTACTATTTTCTTTTCTTTTTTTTTTTTAAAGATTTTATTTATTTAACAGACAGAGATCACAGGTAGGCAGAGAGGCAGGCAGAGAGAGAGGAGGAAGCAGGCTCCCTGTGGAGCAGAGAGCCCGATGTGGGGCTCGATCCCAGGACCCTGGGATCACGACCCGAGGCGAAGGCAGAGGCTTTAACCCACTGAGCCACCCAGGCGCCCAAAAGATTACTATTTTCTGCCATGTAAAATTGTATGAAGTCTAAATTTAGTGTGCATAAAGAAAGCTTTATTGGAATACAGTCATTCTTTGGTTTACATACTCTTTGTTATTCAAATGCTAGAAGAGTGGAGTTGAATAGTTGGGATAGAAACCATATAGTTCATAAAGCTCAACACATTTACAATTTGAACCCTTAGAGAAAAAGTTGCAGACCCCCCACACACAATCTAAACCACAGGAAGAATTTGGGCTGTTTTCATGGTTGGTAAAATGTTTTCCTCTTTTTGACATTTCTCTTTTCTTGATACCACATTCTGACTTGCTCTTCATTACTTAACCGATCCCAAATTCTGACTTGCTCTTCATTACTTAACCATCAGTGTTATCCCTCATTGTGCTTTCTTTTGGGCCCATCAGTTCATCAACTAATATCTAGGTATTTGCAGTGAACTATAAAGTGAAAATTCCTTTTCTGATGTTTGAATTTATTCTTGACCTGTTTAAAACACTTCTATAATGTTATTTAATTACTATTAATTACCTTTAAAATATATAACTGCTTTTATAAGTAATCATACATATTTAGATCGTAATACCTTTGATTAAGAATACATTTCATGTTTGCATGCATTTGTGTTTCTACATTTATTTATTACTTACCAATTTTTCTGTTTTACTCGATTCTCTAACATTCCTTCCATTGCTTTTAGCAGAGTGCATGTTTGTGAAGTTTGATTGCTCATTTTTAAATTTTGCTTGCAAATAATTAATTAAATAATTAATTAATTTTGCATTCCTGAGAATGACTTTCTGTTATAATCACAAGTAAATGTCAGTTTGGTCTGGGAAATATTTTTGCATCATATCCTACATTTTTAAGGTATACTGTGTTGTCTTAGGTTGATATAATTAATAAATTTGAGATAACAGATTTTGAAGGCAACCAAACTTCTTTTGTAAGTTTGGATAATTCTTTACTTTTCCTTATAAAATAATAGGACATACTTTGGTAATAGTTTCTCTTTGTTCCTCTTACATGGGATAGGTGCAAATATCTATGATTTGTAGTAATTTGCTTAAATTTTTACGAAGTATTTTTTAGTTTACTCTATATTGGTTTCTTCATTTTTGTTCTGTCTCCTAGCTCCATAACAAAATGACTTGAATGTTGAGAATTAATATTCTGTACCTTTGCCTTTGATCTTTCCTTCCAATCTATTCAGCATTCCATTAGTTTCTTTTGAATTATGTGTATTTCCCACTTTGTTTGCATATTTTATTATTATATGTGTTTTATATATTTTTATATATTTTATTATTATGTGTTTTAATAAGTGATTATTTTTATATTGATTATACCAGATAAGACCACCAGTGTCACTTTAAATTTTACTATGGTAGAATTTAATTCATTTTAATCTTGTTTCATAGCTTCAACACATTTTCTTTTAATCCTCTTGAAACGAGAAGAAAGTCATTTTCCATACTACATGTGAATTTTCTGTGGAAGATTTATATTTGAAACATCTTTGAGTAATACAATATATAGAGAGTTCTGCTTCAGTATCTGCAGAACATTTTAAAGAATAGGTGAATCAGTTCAATGTTTGCATTTCTTAAGTAACCTCTTTCCTGCTACATTTTGTTATGTGAACTCATGGCCTTGGCTTCCTGTGTTGCATTTGCTGCATTTGCTTTCCATTTTCCATAAATTTCTTCCATAAATTCTTTCTGTGTTTTGTACCACATTTGTTTTCTCTATAAATGACCTGAAATTCTATATTTGCTAATGACTTTCCTTTATTTGTCTTCATTCTTTAGGATTATCTATTTTCCATTTTCTTTCCTATCCTTTCTTGGGATATCATGAGCTCATGTCTCATAATAATCAACAGTTTTAATGACAGCCTCTATTCAGTATAATTATTTAATTTTAGTACTTAATATATATATATGCATAGTTTTTTTTTTTTTTATAACTGTTGGTCATAAGGATCAAACTATAAGTAATTGTGTTTGATGCTTGGAAATTGAATGAGGTGGGGAGAAGATTGCTGTTTATAATACCAACACTCCTTCTCCAAGCAGTAAGTATCTGGGGCTAACCTCTGGTGATCTGGAGATCTTTCCACAAACTCCTTTCATTTGCCTTCCTATTCATCACTTAGCTTGGAGGCCAAAGGCAGTCCTTGAAAGAAGCAGTTTCTCAGTAGAAAGCAGTTGCATACTTTTGATTTGATTTGATTTGACATTGGTACTGTTCTTCAGAAGCCAATCCCTTCTACCTTGTTCTTATTTTAGTCAACAATTATGGTGTTTGTGTTGGGGAAGTGATTCAGATCAACTGATCTTGTCTCCTAGGGTGACTTCTGTTAAACAGTGATCAGCTAATTGTTTCATTTCCTGTCTTATAGTTGTTTTAATGTAAAAAAATAGAACCAGGAAGTTGCTAGCTTTCATTTTTCTCTCCTGTCCCATAAGCTCTTGTGAAGTTATTTTCCTTTTTAAAATATTTTGCTATTTTATAATTGTAGTTGATTTTTATTGGAGAGAATATTTTCACATCAGTAATTGAGCTATATTCTTTACATGTATTTCTCAAAAAAATTCCTCATTTCTCATAAAAAAATCTGTACATTATTATTAATGTATCTACTTTACAGAAGGAAATTGAGACTCTTAGGTTATATAAATTGCCAACATGGACACAACTGGTAAATGACAGAGGGAGAAATCAAATCCAAATTTTTCTGACTGTGGGTATGAATGGATGCTATGTTAAGCAAACTTGGCCAGGAGGTTGTAGTGAATAGAGAGTAGATACTTTAGCTTAAGTTTTTTCCTTTATCTTTTCTTCAAAGCCTAATAAATTGTTATATATACTCAGTGTTCATTTGTTTTCTTAACTGGGTTATACTTTTAAAAACTCAAAAATTGGTTTATTCCTTCTTTTTTTTCCATTTTAATAATAAAAATCAGGATGGTCCCTCTCACTATAACAAGATATGTATAAATCTAGAATAACTTTAAAGTCTAGTGCTTAGTACAAGAAAAAAGTAAATAAATAAAATTGTTTGCTGAAATTCCTTTGTGTCCTCTCATGTTGGAAGATTGCTGACATAAGAAATACTATCATATTTGCATAGCATGACATCTGCAAAGAGGGGTTCTAGGAATACTTTTTTTTAAAAAAGATTTTATTTATTTATGACAGAGAGAGATAGCGAGAGAAGGAACAAAAGCATGGGGGAGTTAGAGAGGGAGAAGGAGGCTCCCGCTGAGTGGCGAGCCCACTATGGGGCTCACCCCCTGAACACTGGGATTATGACCTGAGCTGAAGGCAGACTCTTAATGATTGAGCCACCCAGGCGCCCCTAGGAATATATTTCATCTCATATTTCCATTTAAATTGAGTTATATGCGTAGATTTTAGATTGCAGAAGTTTATGGGTAATCATCTCCTTTATGTTGAATTTTATTTTATGAGAATATAAGTATGTAAAATATGTAAAAAAATTATTGCTAATCCATTCGCATGGAATTTATCAGGGAGATTTAGAGAAAAAAAATTAAATCATAATATCAAAACAAACCTATATTATAGCACCGTTAATACTTACATGTTGCGATCTTCCAGTCTGTGAGAAAAGGTTTTTGGGTAGTTTTAATGCAGGCAGGCCAGGTTCAAGGATCTAGAGTGGATCCCGCAGGACTAGCCAAGAGGGTCCTTAGCTTCTTGCAGAATGGAAATAAACACCGTGAGCTTAGATGAAGTAAGAGCAGAGTTTATTGAAGACATAGAACTGTTACAGACAGAGTGTCTGGGAGACTCACAAAGGAAAAGGTACAAGAGCCTCATCTTTGCTTGGGATCTGCAAATTTTTTTGAGAACAGTGATCTGGTGTAGATGTCCTCTAGGGATCCAGGAACTGATCCAACAAGAATGAGTGCTCAAGTGTCCTCCTTAAGTCATTTATGCCTGGAGCCAGGGGTCTTGGTGTCAAGATATGTGGAGTCAGTCAGTGGTCTTGAAAAATGTTCATGGTAATCTCACCCAAACACTCCTTACATGTTATCGTTTGTGTTGGAAGACTCCAAAGAAATCATTAACTCCTTGACCTTTGTAAAGTGATCATTCACAGAGGCATGTGTTAAGCTGGGGGTACTGGTCCTAGTAAGAATAGAAGCACCAAAAGAAGCAAAGGGAAAAAATAGCTTTTTCCTTTCATGAGGTCACTTTGGTTTCCCTGTCCCTTTCACACATTTATCCTCATTCTTGTAGACTTCTTTGCAACATGAATTTATCTCTGATGTTACTGGAATCAGTAACCTTGTGAGTATACTGAGTCCAAAGATAAATTGGCTTATTTGACAGTATCTGAAGTTAGTATATATAAAATTCCACTGAAGACTTACTGCCATGACAAAATACCACAGATTTGGGGGGGCCTCAGCAAAAGAAATTATTGTCTCATAGCTTTAGAGTTTAGAAGTGGAAAATCAGTGTGTTGTCAGGCCATACCTTCTCTGATACCTATAGGAAAGAATTCTTCCTTGTCTCTACTAGCTTCAGAGGGTGGCTGTGCATGGTGTTCCTTGGCTTACAGCCACATCATTTCTGTCTCTGCCTATATTTTCAGATGGTATTCTCCCTGTATGTCTGCATTTTCACATGCCATCTTCTCCTTGTATCTCTAATAATGACAACAGTTACGTATTGGATTAAGGGCCTATCTTACTCCGTTGTGACCAATGTTGACTTAACTAATTACATCTATGAAGACTTTTTTCCCAAATAAAGTCACATTCTGAGGTACTGGGAATTATTATGTCAACGTATCTTTCTGAGGGACACAGTTCAATCTGTAATACTTTTTTTTTATAGCATGTATAGTGCCTAAAAAGACTCTACTTATGGTTGGCCCTGATGAGTTGAGTTCTCTGAATATGAGATTAGGATAGTTACATTTAAGTTAACACAGAATCTGATGTCAAGACACTAAAAGTCACCTGCAGTTATACAAAACTAATAAGAAAAATCATCTAAGACAGTTTCTGGCATTTTCATTTCTAATAGCTACAAAAATTATGAAAATTTTTCTTTTACCTTCCTTATAGTTACTATGTAGCTTTTTGTTATTTGAAAAGAAAATATTTTATTTCTGAAAATATTTTAATAAAATCTTTGATTTCTTTAAATGGCACATGTGAACAATCTGACCTCTTGTTCAACTCTGCCTGCTCTCCACTGATACTATTAGATAACCATATTCAATTTATTTTAACAGAGAGAAAGTTATATAACAGATTTTTTATACCTTATATGTAGATAATGAGTGTTTTTATTTTACTGTCAGGGTAATCATATCATTTTATCACAGTTAAGCTGAGAGGAACAATCAAAAAAAATATTGAAATGAAAAAATAAAATTGATTGTTAAGTCATAAAGGAATAGTATGCGTGGTTGGTAGGATAATATTTCCAAAATGAGTTTTCTTAAGTTTAATGGCCTAATAATCAGCTCTTAAAATTATGGTAAGGGTATAAAATTTCAATATCCAAATATAAATTCCAAATGTAAAAGCCACACTTTTAAAATCTCACTGTTATCTAGATGCATAATTCTATAGTTATTACATTAAATCACCCCTTTGGACATTATGGTGAAATCCCTTAATACCTTTCATCAGACTTCAAAGATCTCAGTGGAATATTTGCATATTCAATAATTATCTTCGGAAGATTCACACAAAGAGTATCTTTCTTAGGCCAAATTAATAATTACTTTGATACTGAAGTGGTTTCATCATCATAGAGTGAAAGAATTTCTGAATGGCAAAACGTAGTGAATATCACCTTGTCAACCAGTTTAGTAGCTGTTGCATAAATTCCCTTTCCAAATTAATATGTATTGAGAATAAATAGTATTCAAAATAACTATTCTGAAGAGGCAAATAAAGTATCAGAGTAGCTCAATAGTTGAATAATCATTGATAATTCTCTGATGACCCTATTTGCTTACTAAGTTTTTCCTCTTGAACTTCAAAATCATACTACTCCTCTATACTTCCTTTTTCACTGTTGCCCTCTATATTAAAACAGTGGAGAGAAGGGAGTTTATGATTAATAATCAGCCAAAGTAGGCATAGATGGGACCTTAGTCAATGTGACTGACAAAGAAACCAAATTAGAATTACCAAAAGGAAATTAGACAATCCCTCTGATAGATTATTTTACAGCTTATCCTGATTTTGAATAACATAAAATCTACACTAAAGATGTAGAGAGGCTCTCTTAGAATTTAAAACATTTTCAAAAATAAAATAAATGAAATATGTGGCATATGTATTTGAGCCTAAGTATTCATTTATGTCTGTTAAAAGTGGCCTACAGAGGAGCTATCAAACTTTTCATCATATTGAATACCAAATTCACTTTAAGATTTGAAATTTATATGTGGTACACCCACATCCAAATTCTGAATTGAGATCAAAATGAGGATATGGTCATTTATAAGTCCCCTTAAGGTAAGACAAAAGAAGTTATAAGGAAATCATGCCTAAATTGAGAAACAAAGGAAGGGAAGGGGTGTTTCTTTTTGATACCTTCATAGAAATAGGATTTAGTTCTAACCAAAGTTGTCCTTTAAGCCTTTTATAGTTAAAGTTGGCAAATAAGAAAACAACTTTAATGAATTATCTTACTGTCCTTTCACAAACCAGTCAATAACAACTCTTTCCTTCTAGAGATAATTAAAGTTGATATAATTAGATTGTCTTCACTTACAAACATGCCATGTAAATAAAGTTAATTTATTATCACACCTAGTTTACCTCTTGGCATTATTATAGTGTAATAATGGAATTATTGTTGCAAATCTTACAACAAACTATATATAGATGCCTAATATTTTTGCTTGAGGCAGGATTCCTTCTTTACTATGAGTTATAATTAACAAATATAACTCATTGTAACACCATGTAAACTTGGATAAGCACAATCAACTACATATCCTTAATTCAAGTTTAAATGTTGAATACTTTTTATACCAGGAAGCTGTAGGTATGTATGTATTATTTACCATCTTGTACAATGTTTTATGTTTATATAGTGAAATATGAAGAAATACTTTGAACATAATCTTTTATAAGCAAGAGGAAAGAAATATACTTAAAATTGAAATAATTTATGTTGTTATTTGAAGCTTTCAGTCATTCAGCAAACATTTCTTGAGATTTTATTCTGCATTGCAATATGCAGGTTAACAGTTTATGGTAGTAAACTGTAATTATGATGCCACAATATGTAGGATTTTGAATTCAGAGCTTAATTGGTATGGGTGCAGATTGTAACCTATAGAGTAGAGGAATTCTTTGATGTTTTTTCATGAAACAGAGCCTTGAAGTAGAGAGTGCCCCAAATTAGCCATTATTTTACTGCTATTCTGATATATGCCGTGTGCATGTGTCACCTGAGTTGATATTTATTTTTTTAAATGTCCTTCAAATTGATCTGTATATAACATATATTTAAAATTTTTTTCAGTGTACCTACATATTTATTATTTTCTCTGTTCAACATTTCTGTTTGTACCTAAGAACTGCCTTCTGGAATAATTTTCTTTTTCTTGAAATAAAGAGTTTAACAGTACTTTTAGTAAGGGAATTTTGATACAAAGTTCTTGTAAGCTTTTTTACTTTTATTCCACCTTCATTTGGAAACTAGAGTCAGCTGTAGTTGTTATGTAATTGTGCACTCCCTAATGAAAATTTTGTCCTGTTTCTATCTTATTTTGTTGGTTTTGAGAAGTCTTACTATCCTACTTTGCATTCCTTTATAAGAAATCTGTCATTAGCTTTAAAAAAACTTTTTTAGAAGATTGTTTTTAAGTATTCTTTGTTTTTAAGGTATTCTTTTTATATTTATTATTTGAGTAGATTTTTTTGTTTATCTGCATAAGATCTAAGTCTAAGGATAATTATGTTTAATTATTTATGAGAAACTCATAATCTTAATCTCATTGATTACTGTCTTTTCCCATTTCTCTCTCTTTGGTACTTCTGGAGTTAGCATTCTGAAATCTCCTTCCTGAGACCAGACCTTTTCTTCATTATACCAACCTTTTTTTTTTTTGAACCACTGTGATTCTTTCTGGCTAATTTCTTCAACTCTATTTTCTCTTCCACTGTGTCTAGTCTAATATTTTACTTAACCTATCACTTGAGAGATGATTTTTAATTCTTCATTTCCAGAAATATAGGGATTTTCTTTAATTTTTTAAATCATGTTTTACCATTTCTTATTCCTTACTAATTTCATTTCATATTTTTTTTCAGTGATTTTATTTATTTATTTGACATAGAGAGACACAGCAAGAAAGGAAACACAAGCAGGGAGAGTAGGAGATGGAGAAGCAGAGTTCTGCCGAGCAGGGAGCTGGATGGGGGCTTGATCCCAGGACTGTGGGATGATGTCCTGAACCGAAGGCACACACTTAATGACTGAGCAACCCAGGCGCCCCTCATTTCATATTTTTTATATAAAATATTAATATTTGTATTTTTGGAATCTTATTTTACAGGTTATTTCTTGAGTGTAATGTCTTTATTGATTGGTATTTTCTTTCTTGAGATTATAAAACTTTGACTTTTATCTGAGAGTAATCTTTAATCCATAGATTTTAAATGTGTTTTCCAGTTAGGGTTTGCCTTTGCCTATATCAGGCTTCCAGGGACATTACAAACCAAGATCACTTCAATGAAATTTTAAGCTCTCATTTTTCAGACCTCACAAGTAGAATAAATTCCTGCCTGAGAACCATGTTGTTGGGAGCTCTCAGAGGATGCTTTTTTATTTCTGTTTAATTTAAAGCTAAAGTCAAAATTGGCAGACTTCTCATAGCTTCATCTGCAGGGTAGATTTCTTACTTATTCCCCACTGGAGAGTCATGTCTAGATGAGGAACTTCAACGCGTATCTTGCCATATGGCATGGATCCCAACTTGATCTCTAATCCTACATGGAAACCCAAGCTCTAGGCTGTCAGGAATTAGTATATGTCTATAGTGCACTGCCTATTACCTTTCATTTACCTTTCTGTATTTTATTTGCCATCCCTTCTGGGCTCTAAAATTTCTCTTACTCTCAGTTAGTTCATTCAGGTATTGTATTTTTTTTTTTATTTTTATTTTATTTTTATTTTTATTTTTTTTAATTTTTTATTTTTTATAAACATATGTTTTTATCCCCAGGGGTACAGGTCTGTGAATCACCAGGTTTACACACTTCACAG
>NC_081568.1:126917728-127050679 GCF_022355385.1 Mustela nigripes | reverse complement strand
TGATCTGAGCTGAAGGCAGTCGTCCAACCAACTGAGCCACCCAGGCGTCCCTCGGCTGGATTTCTTGTTGATCTTCTGGGGGAGGGGCCTGGTGTAGTGATTCTCAAGTGTCTTTGCCCCAGGCGGAATTACACCGCCCTTACCATGGGCCGGGGTGAATAATCCGCTTGGGTTTGCTTTCAGGAGCTTTTGTTCCCTGAGCACTTTCCGTAGAGTTCCGGAGGACTGGAATACAAATGGCGGCCTCCCGGTCTCCGGCCCGGAGGAGCCGAGAGCCCGGGGCTCCACTCCTCAGTGCGCGCTCAGAGAACCGCGCCCAGTTACTCCCGTCTGCCTGACCTCCGGCCGCGCTCCGAGCTCACCGAGCCTGTGGCCGGTTCAAGGTAACCCCGAGCTGCGAGCTTACTGTCGGCTCTGTCTCTGTAGCCGGCTTTCCCGTTGCAATACCCGCAAGCTCTGCGACACTCAGACACCCCCGATCCTTCTGTGACCCTGCGGGACCTGAGGCCACGCTGACCCCGCTTGGGCTTCGCCCCGGTTTAGCCTCTGGAGCGATGTCCCTCAGCGGAACAGACTTTTAAAAGTCCTGATTTTGTGCGCCGTTGCTCCTCTGCTTGCCAGGAGCCGGCCCCTCCCCCCGGGGTCTATCTTCCCATCACTTTGGATTCAGTTCTCCTCTGGTCCTACCTTTCAGAAAGTGGTTGTTTTTCTGTTTCCAGAATTGCTGTTCTTCTCTTCGATCTGCCGATGGATTTGCAGGTGTTTGCAATCTTTAGATTAGCTATCTAGCTGATCTCTGGCTAGCTGAAGTAGTCTCAGCCTGCTACTTCTCCGCCATCTTGACTCCGCCCCCCTCATTCAGGTATTGTAAAAACATTTTAAAAGATCTTATGAAACAATTTTAAGTGTTTGATAGTGAAAATTTTTCCTGCAGATAACTAGACATCCTACTCCTGAAAGGGGTTCCTCATATTTTATGCTGAAATGAATTTAGTCTTGTCTTAAGCAGTAATATCTGTGAAATCACCAGTTGGTTATTCTAGTAAATATGTTATTTTAAAGTACACTTAAGAAAAATACATGTACTTACAAAGGCATGTACCTGTGTGTTTCATAAAATCCTCCTTTTAATAGTTTGGATATGTGTAACACATTTGTTGAAATGTAGGAATAATAAAGATGTCTAGACTGAATCCTATTTCTGTCACTAGCTAGCTGTTTGAACTTTAGGAAAATACAAAAAATTTTGTATTTATAGTTTATTCATTATAAAACAAAAATTACATTTACTTTAAAATATTCATGTGATGGTCAAATAGGGTTATTTATGTTATTTCTTAGTTTAACTCTTGAAACATAGTAAGTGAATACTTACAGCACATTCATTTATTCAAAGCATGCTTATTCAGTTCTATGTTTAGGTATTCTTTTAGATGTGGTGAATACACAGATGCACAATACAGGCACATTCCCCATCCTCATGAAAAGACAGGTAGTGAACTAATAAATATGTGATATGTGTTGGGAGTATCCCATGTTATATTATGAAGAAAAATAGAAAAATGATCCTGGATAGGAGAGTTGAGTAGGGAAGGAACATTATCCTACATAAAGTAGTTATGAGAAGCCTTTCTAAGAGAGTAAAAGAGGCCAGCCAGATCATTCACTGTCTTGTAGATGATGTTATGGAGTTTCTATTTCATTCTATTTTGTCATGGAGAAACTATAGGAAAATATTGAGCATAAGGGTGACAGAATCCAATTGAAGTTTTATACAGATCAATCTGGCTGTTACAGAGAAAATAAAATGTAGAAGAATTACAATAGTGAAAGTTAGTAGAGCAGTTATAAAGCTATTTTAGTAATGGAGGTGAGAACTTATAGCAGCTTGGATTAAGAGAGGTTGTGGAGATAATGAGAAGCATTTGGATATTTTCATTATATTCTCATGTTAGAACTAATAGAACTTAATGATATATTGGATATAGGGTGTGAAGGGAAGATGTGAAAGTGAGCCATAGGTTTTTAGCATGAGTACTAGGTAAATTATGTGACATTTATTAAGGTAGAATATGGAAGTCATAGATATGAGTCATGGGAGAGATGGCCATATATGTCATCTCAGTTTGCCTAAGAAGGTCCTGTATTCCAACTGCTTGAGTATCCTTTCTAGATTTTAATTTTTTAATGATGTTTGTTTTTATCATGTTTTCATTCAAATAAACTCAGTTGGTTTGATAGACCTTTATTTTGTATGTGCAGCATCTGCCATTGTCTTGTCTAATAGTGTGTAATTGTCTTGTCTAAACCCTCATGCATTTTCCTTGTTATATCAGTTATTGCTTCACATACTATGAAGCTCTGTGAGCTGCACACACATTCATGATTGTTCATTTTCATAACTGAGCCATTTAAGATTATGAAATTATTTGATTTCATCTTTTAATATTCTTTGTTCTAAGTATACTCTGATATTCATATAGCCTCCTCCTTTCTTTTGATCAGTGTTCACATACCATAACCTTTCTATTATTAACTTTTAACCTATTTATATTATTATAATTAAAGTGGGTTTCTGTAGGCAGCATAAAATTGGTTACAATTTTCTAAAAATCCAATTTGAGAATCTCAGTCTTTGAGTTGGTGTGCTTGCACCATTTGTATTTAATATCATTATTGATATGGCATGATATAGGTCTACCATTTTATTATTTGTCTTGTTTATATTTTATCCCCTGCTCCTTGTTTAACTTAGATTTTTTTTAATATTTATATTTTATTATCTGATTTTAATATATTTACTGGCTTTTTGGCTATATTTTGTATTTCTGGTGGTCATTTGTAAGGGATAAATACACATACTTTAGTCTAATTAGAGTTAATACTATACAATCACAAGTAAAACATAGAATCTGATATATATACCTTGAGAATCACCTGCACAATTTTATTTTGTTTTTATCAGCCATACATACTAGAAAACTTAAAAGGTGAACTATAGACTCATATTTACTGAGATATTTACCATTTCCTGTTGCTTTCTTACTCATAAAGTTCAATATTTCTCTTTGGAATCATTTTCCTTCAACTTCAAGATATAAACAAATTAGCATTTATTTTAGAGCAGTTTTGCTTATTATAGATCCTCTTAGTTTTCTGTCATCTTTATTTCAGTTTATATCTAAAGCATATTTTCATTTGATATAAAAATTTATGTTGACATTTCATCTAACAGTTTATAGACACTCTCCTTTTTTTTTCTTTAAGATTTTGTTTATTTATTTAACAAACAGAGATCACAGGTAGGCAGAGAGAGAGGAGGGAAGCAGGCTCCCCGCTGAGCAGAGAGCCTGATATGGGGCTTGATCACAACCTGAGCTGAAGGCAGAGGCTTTAACCCACTGAGCCACCCAGGAGCCCCTAGATGTTATTCTTCTAATGCTACCATGGTTTCTATCGAAAATCTACTGCCTTTTAGGTCATAACACCTTTATATACAGTATGCCAATTTTCTTTCATTGCTTCAACATTTTTAAATTTATATTTTATTTTCTGCAATTTGATTATATTATGGCTGAATAGGTATGTGTATATATATATATATTTGTGTATATAATAAATATAAAAATAAAAAATATTTATATATATAATAAATCCATATATGGATAAAATCCATATATTTTATCCTCTGTGGGATCTGCTGAGCTTCTTGAATCATTCAGTATATAATTTTTATCCAATTTGTAAGATGTATGGAATGTATTTCTTCAACTGCTTATGATATGCCAGTCACCTTCTCCTGTCTCTCTAGGACTTCAGTGACAAGAGTATTAGACCTTTTCATATTGTCCTAAGGTCTTTGTAAATCTGATCATTCTTTTGTTTGTTTCACTCTGCTTGTCATGTATGTATTGGTTTCTTAGGGCTTCTGTAACAAAGTGCCACAAACTATCTGACTTAAAATAGCAGAAACATATTCTTTCATGGTTTTAGAGGCTAGGAGTAAAAAATCAGGATGGCAGCAGGGTAATGCTCCCTCTGAGACTCTGGGTAGCATCCTTCCTTGCTTCTTTATATTTTGTGGTGGTAGCAATTAGTCATTGGCATCCTTGATTTACAGCTACATCACTCCAATCTCTGCCTCTGTCATCACATGGTAGTCTTCCTGTGTCTGTCTATCCTTTTTATAAGGACACGTCCTATTGGGTTAGGGGCTCACTCTATCCTAGTATGACTCATCTTGACTAATAACATCTGCAATGACTCTATCTCCAATAAAGTCACATCCTATGGTTCTGAGAAAGACATGAATTTTGGGGGGAATATTATTTAGCCTAGGAAAAAATTGTGTAATTTCTACTAATATATGGAAAATTCCTCTGGTCCACTGAATCTTTCTTTTGTCATTTCCATTCTGATATTGAGCCCATTACAGTGAATTTTTTATTTCAGATATTATAACTTTCAGTTAAAAATCTCAATTATTCCTTTTATTTTCTAATTTTCTTCTGAAAGTTTTCCACTTTACATTCATGTTAATATTGTTCAGTTTTGTATTATAAAGGATAATTATGATAGCTGATTTAAAGATTTTTTTTTAATAATTCTATCTCTGAGTCATCTCAGATGATCCATCATAATGCTCCAAGTTAAATGCTAAAGGATGGTATTCAAGTTAAAGAGAAATGACATAATCTAGGTGTTAGTATCTTTTGATTGCCCTTTCTCTTAAATATGTTCAGATTTCACAATTCTTTGTATTTCAGAAATTTTGGATTCTCTCTTAGAAATTCTGACCATTATTTCTTGGTAACCTGAACCCTTTTCTATCCTACAGAAAATTTTATTTTTATTTTATGAGATGCTATGACTGAATTGTGTCTTCCCAAAATTCTTTTTTTTTTTTTAAGATTTTATTTATTTATTTGACAGAGATCACAAGTAGACAGAGAGGCTGGCAGAGAGAGGGGGGGTGAAGCAGGCTCCCTGCTGAGCAGAGAGCCTGATGTGGGGCTCGATTCCAGGACTCTGGGATCATGACCTGAGCCAAAGGCAGAGCCAAAGGCAGAGGTTTAACCCACTGAGCCACCTAGGTGCTTCATGTCTCCCCAAAATTCTTAAGTCAAAGTCTTAATTCTCAGTGTGACTATATTTAGAGATGGGGCCTTAAGCAGGTAATTAAGGTTAAGTTAGAACCTAATCCATTAGGAATAGTGTCTTTATAAGAGAAGGAGACCCATAGCTCGCTCTTTCCACATAAACATGGAAGAAGGGGCATATGGAGACACAGCAAGAAGATGGCTACCTGAAAGCCAGGAAAGGGACTTGCTGGGGTTTATGTTAATCTAGATTAGTTTGGCTGCATTTGAATATAGGACTTCTTGCCTCCAGAACTGTGAAAAAATTAATTTCTGTTGTTTAAGCCACCCTTAGGTTGTTTAAGCATCCTAAGTGGGTGCTATCTTGTTTTGGCAGACCAATACAGTAGATAGTCAACTGGTTTAGACTCAAAATTTTATCCTACATTTTGTGAGTGGTAGCTGCAGTGTAAGTATATTTTTCAATTTCTTTGGTATGATGTTTGGATTCACCAGCATATATACCACTCAGAAGTTAAACTGGGATTTGATCACTGGTATATAAGATATTTCAGTTCCTCATGTCTTTATTATGCTGTGTGTGTTTAGGGTTACATATGTGCACAGCTTGATTGAAAGGCCAGGATTATGTCAATCCATGCGCAAAATTAGGGGCTGCCTTTATCTTTGGGATTCATTCCATAGTTTCTGAAACCATTCGTTGTTCTTCTAAAAAGATGTGATGTTCAAAAATTAAAAAAAAAAATGTGATTCTTATAGAGTTTTAGCCTCTTCTAATGTTGTAATACTGCTGTTTTTCCATACCCAGATTCTAAATACTGCCACATTCCTAAGGCAGTGATCCTCTTCCTTCATTCTCAGTCAGCAAAGGAGATTGGAGTACTTTTCCCATTCTATAATTATGACCCACTTTCCAGTATCCTCTATCTTTAAAACTTATGTGGTTAGGTTGGGTTCATCCCAATAGTCCAAAATATTTTCCCTATTTTAAAGTAAGCTGATTAGGAACCTTAATACCATTTGTAAATTTAACTCAGTTCCATCCTACAAGGAAACAGGTTCCAGGGAGTAGGATGTGGACATCTGTGGGAAATTAAAATCTTCGGGGGGAAATGAAAGGTCTTAAAATCTATATTCCAGCGTTGTAAGAACTAGGTTTTATTGAGGAGTAAGACTGGTAATTCAGTGACTGTCATACACTTTTCAAAAATCTTTTACACACCTTTATCCTGGGTGATACAGGAAACAAAGAATATAAATTTTAGATTGATACTTTGTAGATGTATTTCAAGAAGTGGTTGAGTTTTGAAGGATAAGTTGTATGAATAAAGATAAAAAGGGAAGTACATTGGAAGAAATTGAAAATGATATGATACACTTTCAGCAAAATCCAAGTGGTTTACTATGGCTAAAGAGATGTATGTCTGTGAGTGCTAATTTGAGGATACTAGCAAGCTGTAGATTATCACGTTTGAAGGAAAATATATGTTCAATAAAGGAAATTTACTTTGTTTTTAATAGCCATAGGAAAGTAAAACCTAGTATTTTATGCAGATAAATGACTGGATTAGATGTGTTCAAAAAGATCCTCCATTCTCCACAACTACTATTTTTAGAAGCAGTTGGTAGTTCTATAAAGAAGCAGGAAAATTAATTATTTAAGTGTATGCAGGAAATGATGTGAGTTTAAACAAAATGATAGCTATGGAAATGGAAAGAGGAATTTCAGGGATTAAGAGATGATCGGATGTGCAGGGATGAGAAAGATAAAAGAGACTAGGAAATTTCCTAAATTTTTTCTTGGAAAAATTTATGGACCTTAATGAAATTCACTCAGGTGAGAGCTATAGAAAGGGGAGCAGAATAACATAAACAGATAATGATTATGCTTTCAACATGCTGAATTTGAGTACCTATGAAATTTCTCAGGACCTATTTAAAGTAGGCAGATATACACATTTTAAGCCCACAAGAGAGACCTGTACTAAATATAATTTGCTAATTATCATTTTTTTTCTGAAACTTAGAATATAAGCTTAATGAGAGGCAAAGACTATGTCTGCTTTGTTTACTACTGTCTTTTCAGCACTTAGTAAAGTATCTTCCCTAATTAGGCAGTCAGTAAAAATATATGTTGAATGAATAAATCAGTTTGTATTTTGGTATTTAGTTTATAGGTGTTGATGAGATCACTTGAGAAGATTATATAGAATGAGAAGAATGGAGGGCCAAGAGCACAGCCATCAGGAAAATGAACATTTATGTAATGTCAATCCCATTATATACAAATGAAATTTGAAGAGAAATAGACTGAGATAAATGGGAATCCAGAAATTGGATTTTTTTTTTTTTAACCAGAGGTAAAGAAAAAGAAAGTTTCATAAAATTCATCAGAATTAAGTCAATGGCTACCAAGAGACCCCATAAGGAAAAGAGGAAAAAAGGGTCTTGCTGATCCTGGTGTCACTACAAAGATCAGAATGGCCATATTGAGAATAGCAATTGGAATGATTAGACAGAAATTAGATCAAAGTATGTTGAGGAGTGAAGGAGAAAGGAGCTAGTTAAAAATGTTAAGTTACTTGCAACAAAAGGAAGGCAAAATGTGAGTTTTAGTAAAAGCAAAGTATAGAATTAGCTTTTGTGTGTGTGGGGTGTGTGTGTGTGTGTGTGTGTGTGTATGCTAAATGGGATGATGGAATAATGTGGGAAAATTGAAGGGCACAAGAAAAAGTAGGCATCAAAGAAGGGCAGATTTATAAAATTTAAGTTCAAATGCTGTATCTTTGTTGATTTAATAGGGCATTTCTGAACACATATACACATTGTTGAATGGGCAGCTATACATAGGAGGATTAGACAAAGTTTTAATTAAGAGGGTTTTTGGTCAGTGTCTTGCAGTGAATGCTAATGAGGTATATTGCATACACTGAGACTGATTTTCATTTGTGCCTCAACCCTGTTAATAAGAGTATCTAATTAAGACATTCATTAAAAGTCTATAATGTTAACTTAATGGGAAAAAATTCAATAGAACTCCATTAGGTTCTCCTTGTTACCTTAAAATTATACAAGTTTAACAAATGCCTTAATTAGTTAGTAAAGGAAAGGAATATTAAACAATTTCATTTAGGATTATTTAATGCAGGGAATAGCACTTTCTCATGCTGATGCTTTATTTTATTGATATATAACATAGACATTTTTAAATATCTCATAACTGACTTCATTATATGTAAGTAGTACACATTTCTGTACAGGACGTAGAAATGTGATGTATAAAATAAAATTCTAGAGAGACTATAAAACCTTTATGTAGTTCTTGTGTAGGTAAAATTCTCATTCTTTTGTTTCCTTCAAAGCTGGAGGTTCAAGTTGATAATAGATACTTGCTCAGTTTTCAAAGACTGTTGACATCATGTTGTAGTAGAACAAAGAGGAAAGAACAAAGCAAAAATTTTGTTGAGATAAAAGACTTTTGGTTTTCATGCAGTGATGCCTTCATGATGCCTTCAGTTCCAGTTGCAGCTGTGGTTGCATTTTTTTCCTCTTAATTTTAATTTTAATCCAGTGTTTTTATGCTTTTTTCTTTATATATCTGCTTTTCCTCTTGCTTTTTTTTTGGTTAATAACATTTTATGTTTAATAACAACATTAGTAACAATATTCATCTTCATATTGCCTGTAATAAAAGACCTGACACAGTTGTAGAACTATAAATAAAAAAATTTGGAGGCTTACTTCAAGGAAACTGATATTTAAATGTGTACTGAAGGTCAGTAATATTCCTTCTCAGTAAGTTCTGAATGCTAAAAATGAATCAAAACTAAAGATTTTAGGAACCGCCTCTTACTTTTGGATTCTGTTGGTATAAAAAGTCTTAGAGCAGATACTACATGAATTATCTATTCCAAACCCACTGTTCCTGTAATTTGATAACATTCTGGATATCAAAGAATTATGTCATGTCAGTTAGGGAATTTTGACTGGGTTACTATAAAGTGTTTGCCAAAGATTTACAACAAGTAAGGTTCCCTAGAAGTAGAGCCTGAGATGGGGAATCTTGATCAAGTGCTGTACTGGGGGGTAATTCCCAGTAGCAGGGGAATGAGGGAAGCAGGTGGAAGAAGGAAAAAAAAACAAAGTAAGAATGCTTTTTTAGCTGGAAACTAGCTGAAGATTGATCATACAGGAATGTGCTGAAGTCTAAATTGCACCATGGAGTTAGTACCACCTTGAAACAAGAGGCAAACTTTTTATACCTTTGCATCAGTTAGTTGGCTCAAGGCTGCTTCAGGACAGGAAAAGGAAGCCGAATCCCAAAACATGTAGCGCTCATTTGTCTAAGGGCAATTTGCTGGACAGGGGAGTAACTTGGAGTTATTAGCTAACACAGCAGCAGGTAAAGGGTTTCTGCATGTTCATTCTTTGAATAGCAATTCTCCATTAGTTAAATATTCCCTTTCTTGGCTTTACCTAGACTTTCTGAATTATTAGAACTTATATTTGAGTGTTTATAAGTGCTGCTAGTTGATTTTCAAACTACTCCACATGCATTTTATTTTTCCTATTAATGAAATTAGAAACATGGTAGTGTCAGATTCATTATTTTATGATTTTTGTACCTCAAGATGCCTAACTCAGAGTTTACTGGCCAAAGAAAGAAACATGTGAACAGAGACTGAAACATAATTTCTGAGTAAAATATCCAGACATTTTTACAGACTGGAAATAATAAAACTGCCTAACACATTGTGATAGCTATTCCATTTTGTTAAGTTTTTGTTTTAACATATGCCAAAGAGTACAAATGTAGCAGAAGAGCTAAATCAAAAAAAGCTAAACCAAAAATATATTATAACATATTTTTTCTCTAAATCAATGAAATATTTTATATAAAATAGCTGATTATACTCCAGAATATTTTCTTTCATTTTTTGCATAAATATGTGGTAGTAGTCTTATTTCATCATGATAATCTGGAAAAGCTTTCTGCAGTAGAATTTGTAGGACAAACTGCAGACCCTGCTGTAGTATTTTTCATGAGTGCATACATAGGTGATACCCATTACCTTTATTTTGGAGAGAATACTCAAGCCATTGAAAGCAACACTAATCTCTGTCCTTCACCTCAGAGATGTGGTGGTATTGTTGATTTATTGTCTTGGGGAGCAGTTGTATGTGGAGGAGAATGGTTTCAGCATGCATAAGGTAACATACAAAATAATTCAGAACCTAACAAATTTGTTTAAACATATGTGAATTGAAACAAATATACCAACAACTACAAAGACAAACAGGCATAGGATACTTTTTAAAAAAAATTAATACAAAAGTTAAGTATTATCAGTGTATGATAGCAGAGATGTGAAACGCATGTGCAGTGTGAACAGTAGGCCAGGTTAGACTGGAGTTGGGTACTGTTGTGTAGAAAAAAACCAAGCAAACAAACAGTAGAAAGGAAATTATAGAAGCTTTTGCATAATAGGCTCAAGAATTATTGTCTTTTAGAGAGCAGAATTATTTGATAGACTTTTGAATTACAGAATTGATATGAACAGAACTGGACTTATAAAGATGGGGCATGGCCACAGCATTACTAAATGGTATTTACAAGGTAAAGAAATAGTTCAGAGAAGAAAGTTCACTTTTAGTGTGGTCCTGAAGTGGACACCCTAAAAATATTAAAGATTTAGTTTTTTTAATTGTTATTGAAAAGGAGTCACAGATGTTCCGGTCACATTGCATACAGATTTCTTTTCATTGCAACCACATCACAGAGGTCACTGATGGGCTAAATCCCACCACTTCCTTCAAGGAACAAAGAAAAAAGGGTCTACATATGTGTTGCATTCATTTCTGCTCCTTCTTAGACTGACATCAAAAAACATGTGTGCATATATGGTATCAGTAAGATTACTGTTCCTGTATTTCAGAATTACTTTAAGGTCATAAAGGTTATTGCTGTGATAACAAATCTGAACCATCTTGACATTTAGGGTATATGTTTAGTACACAGAATCAACGAATTACTATAGACTAGTGCCAGAAAACTGAAAATAGAATTTCATACAATGCCATCACAGGAAACACAGCAATCAATTGGCTGTGTCAAGGAGGATGTAGAATAAAGGAGCTTCAATAGGAATTAAATTGTTTTAAGTCAATGTGTCCTTTTATTTATAAGTCCTATTTCTTTGGCACATAAATGACATTGTGAACACTAAGGTCAAGAATGGTGTCTTTGGAACCATAATATACACTCTGTGCAGAATTTTCAAATGGCATGTTCTAAATTGAATTATTAATATTTAATTGAAAAAGTTAAAGAAAAGAACAAGAGGAGGCTTACAAAGGGGTTGGGTTTCTAAAAGCCACATAAACCGGTGACATAAGCTAGATACATGTTTCTCATTAAAATAACAAAAATTGAATTTATTCCCTATTCATTTAAACCTTTGTTGAGTACATATTTAGTGACTTTGTTAAATATTACTAATAAAAAAATTGAAAAATTTTTTTCTGAAAAATACCATTTTATAGTTTAAGTGGAGGAGAAAACACATGCCAGCAAATCAATCAACCTAGCCTGTCAAATTCATAATATAATATAATATATGTATAATTGAAGTGCAATGGAAATAGAGAGGCCAGTGCTTTTCTCTACTGAGGTAGACAAAAAAGTCTATACTAAACAGTCAATGGTAATGCCACTCTTCAAAGTTTGTGGACTATTACAGGTAGACTTAGATAGGAAGGGACTGAGAAAGAGCGTATCAGATGGAGGATAGAGCCCATGCAAAAGTCTAGGTGATTTGACAATGACATATTTGTGCAAAAAGAATTTGTTGTGATTGAGGGAAAGGAAAATTGGCAGAAACTTAGGCCAGATAATAATTCATTGGGGAGTCACTGAAAAGTTTTATGCACTGGAGGAATATGATACCAAAGGATCAGTGTTCCTATGGGGAAAAGATTATAAAAGCATAGGAAGCTGTTAAGAGGCTTTCACAATCGCCACGAACAAAAAAATGGTGAAAACATGAACTAAGGCAGTATCATGGGAGTAAAAGGAATGTTTTGTTTTTGCTTTTGTTTGTGAAAGAAATTAGGGCAGTGGGATGTTTTAAAGAGAGAGGATGAAATCCAGGAAAATATTCACCTTTCTCGGTTAAATGGCCAGTTGGCTGAATGGCAGTGTTTTATGCCAGCATTTAAGTTCTAGTTAGTTCACAATATTGCCAAAATATTGAGTCTTCATATCTATACTCTGGTGTTAGTGCTGTCTTCCGTGGAACAATGGAATATAGGGCCAAAGAGAGATTTCCCTGATTTTCCATATTTCTCTCCCAGTACTTAAGATAGCATGATAAAGCTGTGGTAGTGAAACGAGATATGGACAGTCTTCTTTCTTTCATTTCCGTGATTGGAAAATATTTGAGCTGGAGCCCATTCGTTTCCAGAGTGCCTCTATTCTCATTCTTTGTGTGGTCATAGAAGACTTAACCTGCAGGAGCTATTTTGTAACTGATGGCAAGCTTCCGAGTTTAAGTAGCATTGCATATATAACAAAGTTTCGTTCTGCATAAGAACATCTTCAAAATTTTGAAATTGATACACATTCTCCCAGAGAGAGTGAATGCTGTATAATCAGGAGCTATAGAGAGTGGAGTTAAACCCAAGGTTCTGGCTTCTGTGGTTTCATGGGTGAAAGTAGGTGAAACAATGGAAGATGTAATCCAGGTCAAATGGGCATAATGGAAATAAAATATGCCAGTATACTCCTTTTACAAGACCAGTGCTCTAACCACTGAGCTATGGAGCCTATACTCCTTTTTAAACCCCTTGTCACTTCATATTCCCATTTTCTGTAGCCAGTTCTGTTTTTCTTTGATAAACCTTATATTTAGCACATGTTCTGTAAGCACACCAGATAAACAAGTGGTAAAATATGAAATGCCTATGTAATGTATTCATAAGAGGGTCACATTTTAGTGTCAAATACCAAGTTAAATTTTATGTGCAGGTTAAAAAGTATTCCAATCAAATCATGGCCTATATGCCCAACCCTTCGGGGTGATACTAAAGGGAAAATGAGAGCACATAAGCAACAGATTAAGAGTTTTTAGCAGGGAAAGAAAATAATCTTCCACCATTTTTCAATTCATGGATGTTTCCCGGTAGTAGGGAACATTGGTAAATCAAATGAAACATATGGATATGCAACTTATAGGAACTGACATCTTAGGTGACTTCAACCAAGTTAAGTGGAAGAAATCTGAAATAAAACAAAAGCAATAACAATGAATAGATATATAATTTATTTAAGTATCTTTAATTATGAAGTTTTTATTTTTCCATATGTAGTTTAGATTTTATTCTTAATTGAATCATATTGTATTTTGTTGTACAAACTCCACCCAAATATCTTTCCAGTTCTTTTTAACCAAGGTAGAACTAACTAAACCATGTGTTATTCTACCTCTAATTACTATCTAATTATATTTTTTATGAGTTTTCAGTCATAAAGCCATTATCATAGATAGGTGCCTCATTCCCAGGGTACAGAGTTAGTGTATGCATGGATCAGACTCAGCAGATACTCTGTTACATATAGTTAAATTTCTTGTTTTAGTACAGCTTATTTTCTCCTCTGAAATATTTTATGATGAGAACTGTCCACTCAACAGAAAAAAAAGATATTATTTAATGTGTTGTAAACCATTTAAATATGTTCACAGACTTATTCATCCTACTGCAGTGCTCATCCGAAAATACCATTTCTTCATTTCCCTGAAACTATTCTAATTTATTTCAGTACAAGAAAATATAAGTTTTAGTCGACTACAATAATTTTAGTTTGATCCTGCAGTTTGAGTGTTCTTTTTAAGTAACTCTTTCTCTTTTAAATTAATGTTCAGTCTTTAAAAACCCCTCTTTTCTCCAAGTTAAGCTCTCTCTTGGGTCCCATTGGTTGAGGGAGAGAAAGTGCCTCTGATATGTGCTTAATATTGGTGCAACGTTCTCAGTCCTGGTACCTATTGTGACTGCTTTCTTTCCTGAGAATTAGGTCAAAATTAGCTTCTAAAAGTTGAAGCAGAAGGATTTCATGGTCTGTGCTCTCTCTTTCTGCTTAGTATGACACTATAGCCTCTTAAGAAAGGCTTTGTTTTTGCTTCTGCTACTAGTGCTGCGGATTTTTTTTTTTTTTTTTTTTTTTTAATTCACATAGTACCCAGCTCAGGGTTTCTGCTCCGCTGCCCTCCATTACACCACCACTTTATACCTGATGGTGGAAATTCCCTTATGGAAAATTTTCTGGCTGGAGACCTTCAGCTAAATACCATGCCTCCCACAGGGACAATCAGGAACATCTTGGTCTCTTCTGTGAGTCCTGGGAACTAGGCAAAAAGGAAATCTCAAGATCTAGACCTGGCATAGTGTATCAACTATTTTATTTTGCTGTCCCACCATTCAAGCTGCTCTGGAGAGCCTGTAACATGATCTCTTTCAAGAGTCTCAAACAAAAGTCTGAATTCAAGCAAAAGCCCTTGTACTTATCATTTTTCTTAAAGTAACCTAACATACCTTGGTCACATTGCATTGAAGACCAATGAACAGAGATCACTTACATGTGTATCTTTCCTTCCCTCTTGAATTTCTTTCTTATATAACATAATCACCCTTGCTATAAGATACTCTGTTGTTGGGGTGCCTGGGTGTCTCAGTGGGTTGAGGCCTCTGCTTTCAGCTCGGGTCGTGATCCCAGGGTCCTGGGATCAAGTGCCACATCGAGCTCTCTGCTCTGTGGGGGGCCTGCTTCCTCCTCTCTCTCTCTCTGCCTCTCTGCCTACTTGTGATCTCTGTTAAATTAAAAAAAAAAAAAAAAAAAAAAAGATACTCTGTTGTTCCTCCTGCCATTCTTAATTGGGACTGATTGATTTTGTATCCTCTTCCCCTAGGACAGAGGCCCTCATGGCTTATACAATGGGCATAAGGTCTGTCCTTTCTACATTGAGGCTGAAAGTTGAAGTGAGCCATGCAGTGTTGAATTGATAGGATAAGGAAATACAGAATCATTTCTCTCTATATATGCATGACTTTAAAGCATATAGTGGTACTGTAAAATAGGACTTTAGATACAAGAATTTCTGTATTTAAAATTTTAACTAGGGTGCCTGGATGACTCAGTCCATTAAGCATCTAACTCTTGATTTTTGGCTGAGATCATGATCTCAGGGTTGTAAGGTGGAGCCCTGCATCAGGCTCCATGCTGGGTATGGAGCCTGCTTAAGATTCTGTCTCTTCCTCTCCTCTCCTGTCCCAGCCCCCTCCCCAAACCTGCTTACATGCATGTTCTCTCTCTGTCTAAAAAAAAAAAAAAAAGAAAGAAAAAAGAAAAGAAAAGAAATAAAATTTTAACCATATTAAGGGATTAAAAATCCTCTTGTGTTAGAATTTGAATATATTTTCTATTCATTACTATTAAAATAACTCTAAAGCCTTCCCTTTTTCTCTGCCCTACCTGTCTTATCAAAAACAAACTAAACAAAAAGACAGAAATCTCCAAAAATTGAATGCCTCAGGCTAACTAGCAGAAAAGTATATCAGCAAAGATCCATTAATATTTCTCAAATTATTACCCATATATTTTTTACATTTTGTATATTGTATATTTATATCCCTGATTCAGATTATTTTTATGATATGAGTGTTAAAACAGTAATATAAACCTGATTCTACTTACTAGTGAGAGTATTTACCAGACCTATTCTCTTGTGTTTCATATATTGTTTGCTTATGACTATATGAATGGATTTTGGCTGAGTCTTCTAAATCTAAATGGAGAAGTTTTTGTGTATGTGCATTCATTAATCATTTTCTGAGCAACAATATTTTCATCAGTTTCTCACAGGGAACTATGACACACAAAACACCAAGAATCTTTGCATTGAAGTGATAGGAAAAATTAAGTATAAAGAAAGCCAATTAAAATTAACAAAAAAAATGAGGGGGAAATGGTCATTAAAACATTAAAATGAGGGGCACCTGGGTGGCTCAGTGGGTTAAGCCTCTGCCTTCGGCTTGGGTCATGATCCCAGGGTCCTGGGATTGAGCCCCACATCGGGCTTTCTGCTCAGCAGGGAGCCTGCTTCCCCCTCTCTCTCTGCCTGCCTCTCTGCCTACTTGTGATCTGTCAGATAAATAAAGAAAAAATCTTAAAAAAACAAAACAAAACAAAACATTAAAATAACCAAGCTATAGTTGGTTAATGTAAGGATTATGTCATAATCTCCCCCTGTCCAGATGTACTGGTCTTCTCTCTCCACGTCCATTCTTTGCTTTCTCTGTCCACTTCTAATACAGCTGTCAGAGGCATCAAAAATGCAAATCTGATCACATCATTCCTCCCTTCATAATGAAAGCAAGAAATCTATAAATCTTATTATTATAGTCTTATTCTCTTATTTAGTATTTTACAAATATTTATATATTAATTTATTAAGACAATGAAAGGGTAAAATATGAAAGCTAAATGGAGGAGCTAGTGATATTTGTATTTTAATGTAAATAACTGGTTTGTCATGATGTGTTTTTTTTTTATTACATCTTCACTCTATATTGCCATTGTCAACTTAGGTTAAACAGCAAATTCATGCCATTTAATTATTTTGTGTGTCAGCATCCCAGAAGATAATGGACTGGCAGAATAAAAGGGGGAAAAAGATGGATGATAAAATTTTAATAAAATGATTACAAAGGTGTGGGACAGGTTGACAGAAATCAAGAATCATGGAGTACTTTTAGGCTAACAGAGAGAAACTAATGGCCACATTGATTCATGGGGGAAAAAAAAAAAAGGAGAAGCAGGAGCTACCAAAACTCAGGGAAAACTGGTAGCTGTTAGGAGAGAGCCATGAATATAGAACCTGCAGTCTTAAGTAAAGAAATGCAGACAGTGCCAACCCACAGTGGGCCATTGGGAAGGAACTAAGACAAGAATATCTTGGACCTTTGGACCTTTGGTTCTCCTTTTGGTGCATCTTATTAGTCATACCCACTCAAAAGCCAGAAAGCAAAGGGATCATCCTAATGATGTAGTGTGACAAGCTTCAAAACTCTGGACCACAGGGCTTGGTGGAAAAGGGTCAAGAGTGAATCTAAAATAAATAAACAAATAAAAGAGGAGAAAAAGAGTGACTAGATAGTAAGTATAGGACCAAAGAGGATGAAGCATCAGTTTGAGGTTGTTATAATGTCTTAACTTGGCCAAGTTGTTAGTTCTCAATACTTGTTAACAAATGTTCTCAATTAGTGACTACTGTCTTTGTTTATTTTTTCAATTCAGTGTTTCAGTGTCTCCTTATATTATTGCAGAATAGAGAGATTATATCTCTTGTTTCTATGTAGTCCAAAGAAATCTAACTTTTTTTTTTTTTTTTTAAGATTTTATTTATGTATTTGACAGACAGAGATCACAAGCAGGCAGAGAGGCAGGCAGAGAGAGGAAGAAGCAGGCTCCCCGCTGAGAGAGAGCTCGATGTGGGGCTTGATCCCAGGACCCTGGGATCATGACCCAAGCCAAAGGCAGAGGCTTAACCCACTGAGCTACCCAGGTGCCCCTCTATTTAACTTTTTGAAAGTAACATTTTAATCAAATGGTATGCACGTGGTTTGTGCATGTGTATATATTTAGCATTGAATCTTTTGTTGGTATTGTTTAATCGTTAAGTTAGTGATTGTGCATAGCAAATAAAATGATTCAATTATTAAGACAGATGCAAATGTTAACTTAGGCCATCATTTGATATTGTTACATGTTACTGTGGCCAAATATGAGGCCATCTGTAGCTTGATTACATATTTTTATATAGCAGTTGAATTTTCATTTAATATTATGTATTTATAAATATTCTCACCTAACAAAAGTATAAAGAAGGAATTAATTATAGAAAAAGAATAAAATCTATGTTGGAATTAATTTCTTTCATGCTTTGATCCATTTACTAAATATTTTCTGTATTTATCATTGAAAAATTAAGTATAAACTAACCATAGGATTTTTATTTATATACATTCTATAACAATATAATTATACTGCATTATTTCTATTTATGTATTTTGCTTAATAAATACCTTACTTAGGATTAAGTTTAGCTCATGATGATAGAGAAAAGCTATTGTTTTAGTTTTTATTTGCAACAGAAGTTAAGCATTTTTTGCAATATCTATGTAAAGAAAGCAGTACACACAAATTACCAGATTTATAAGTGGAAGATTTCCAGCTTTTTTTCCTAGGTGGAAAAGGGAGGAAATAAAAATTGTTACGACATTGCACAGTTTATTAAAATGTGTGGTACATATCAGTTCAGAGTATAATGTGGGTGTCTCATAAATGAATTAATGGCTTCATTATCTACTGCTTAAAGAGGTAACAATACCATAGGGGCTCCTACATGCTGACACTTATTTTAGACACTGCAGAAAACCCACTCCAGGCTGGTGATATCTTCAGGAATTAGATGCAAAGTCTAATAAGAAAGTCCGTATTCTCTTACTATGTATTTGAAAAGTGGCACAGAGATGATTGAGTAAGCAACAACAGTAGATTTGTCAAAAGAATGAACAGAGATAGAGACTATTGCATTTGTTAGAAGGAAGAAAAGAAATTTTTAACATTTAAGATTCTTATAAATATTAACCTTTCCACATTCTCATAATTTTTTTCTGAAATACTCTATTTGTGTCTTAACAAAACTTTTATTTTGCTTCATCCAGCTTAGTTATTTATATATTTATTCACTTTTTGCTGTTCCCAGAGTGACTTACTGAAATATAATCAGATAACATTATTTGTCTGGTAAAAAAATGTAGGAGTGAATCTCCAGAACTCAATATAACCCAGGAATAAATATAAACTCAGGATTCAGGATTAAATATTGACTCATCAAATTGATAATGGAGGCATTCATGTAGGCATCATTGCTTACAATATTGTGTACTACTTTAGAAAAAATTGTAATTAAACAAATAGTTATTTTATGGATAAATTACTGACTTGTTAAAAAGGCATAAATAAAATTAAAGAGATTACAGAAGTTAAATTTGATAGTGATATGCTGACTGGTTTGGAGGAGAAGTGGACCATGTCATTGGCCATATTTGAATGAAGTGTTAATTAAATTTAGAGTGAATAAAGGGGCATTCTAGGAAGATAAAGAAAACATCAACGTTTCAAGAAATATTTCTAAGAAGACTTCAAAAACCTTATTGTTTAACTGGATAGAATGGTCATCTTGAAAGAGAAGTAAAAGATAATCTTAATTTTTCAGTTCCAGGAATGAGAAAACAGTGTTAGGAGAAGAGATTTAGAATAATGATAGATGATCGTTGTTATGGAGTAACATGATCAGTCATATTTTAGATGCTTTTATTTTAAGATAAAAATGAAACTTTCAAGTGCAAATTTCCTCTAGAGAGCTGAAATTATAAAATAAGAGCTTGAGGCTAGAGTTAAGAATATAGATGTTATTAGCATAGAGGCAATAGCAATTCAACTAAAATAACAAAAGCAGAATATTTCTGACCTGGTAAGAATACAGAGAGAGGAACTGAGTCATAGCTTAATTGTTTTTTATACTATTCTTCTTTTGAAGCTTCAAGATCCACATCAAATAGCGTGAAATCTTTGTGCTTTTTTTTCCTATAATTTCCCAATATATAATGGATAAATGATAGAAAAATTATAGATAGACTTTCTCATTTATGTTTCCATAAAATTGTTTCTTCAGTTAAATGCTTCAAGTTCATATATAGTATTTTCCCACCTTATCTGTTTCTGATTGTATAGTAGACCCCATAGATCTCCTTGAGATTTTACTCTTAATTTCAGATTGACCACACTTGGTGGATGCTAGACCTTGTCTTTTACCTATATATGCCACCATTCAAACATTAGTTTAGTTCCTTAAATAAGAAAATAAGAAAAATGCTTTTTAAAACTTGAGCATACTGAACCATGAAAATCAGAATAACAAGACTCTCCAACACACACACATAAGTATATGTTAATGGGAATTTCTGACAATGGCTCATCGTGAGTCATTCATATTCACTCAAAATTACCCGGTTATCATACCACTTACCAAATATGTTGATTTCCTATGATTTTAAATAACACCGCTGAATTCTTAAGCCTATACACATTCTCCTTAACTGCAGCTGATGAACTTAATCTAAAAATAGGGCCATCTAAAATAATAAATAAATAAGTAAACAAACAAACAAATTAATTAATTAATGAAAAAATAGGGCCATGTTTCAAAACCTGTCTAATATTTCCACCAAAAAATTTGCTAGCCTGTTTTCCTAATTTCTCCCTTTCCTTAGGTGCTAATAGATTGTCTTTGATCCTGTATAAGGCTAGCCTTTCTGGGGATCCACCAATTTAACCTTAAGCACTTCTCCCTTTGTCTAACTCATTAATTAGGCACTTCCCTCTTTATTGGATCATTCCCATTAGCAAACAAACATGCTATTTCTTGTCTTAAAAATTAATACTCTCTACTAATTCTATATCCTCCCATAGCTACCATACCATATCTTTATTCCACAATTCAGATTCTTAAAATACTTGAATAAATTCTTACCTTTTCCTGCATCCTTTACATGAATTCTAATCTAATCTAATAAACTTTAGATGAATTCTAATCTAATAAACCAGTGACAATTATTATAGTAGATATATCAGTGGATATCTCTCTTATTTAATCCTTCAGGAGAAATTGGTATAATTGACCTCTTGTTCCTTCTTGAAATTTATCCTTTTAAAACCCTCTGGGATGCCACATTCTTCTGAATTTCATTCTACCTCACAGTACACACTTATTCATGCTTTCTTGCTTGCCTCTCTTTGGGGTTTGACCTCTAAAAGTCAGAGTACCCTAGATTCTTTGTCCTGTGCCCTCTTCCTGATTTCTCTATCATCATCATTTGATTTGAAGGTATTAGGTGAAATCTACTTGTCATGCATCTGAAACCCTGGACACAAACAATAAAATCCAGACTGGTATCTCTAACTACCAACTGACTTGCCCATTATGATTAGAAAAGCATCTCAAACTTACTAAGACTTTCTTCCACAGTCTACCAATCTCAGCCAATGTTACCATCATTCACCAAATTTTGTTAAAGGCTACAATCTAGAAGATATTCCTGATCTTTGATTTTTCCCTAAATGCCTATATCTGACTCAATTCCCATTGATTTTTTTTTTCCCAAAACATATAATAAATCTGTCCAAGCTATTTGTCCTAGTTTTATAGACATTGCCTACCTCGTTCTCTTTGGTCCAGTTGTATAGATTTTTTTACTTTCTTTATTAAGCCAAACTAGTTTTAAAGGAGGCTTTATTGTAGTTGCTCTCTTTGTAATGTTCTTATCCTTGTTATTTGCTTAACTGGCCCTTAACTGATATTCAGATCTCAAATTAAGCACTACCCTTACTTAACTAATTTCATTTAAATTGAACCAGAAAGAGCTTGACAAGGACATTCTCCTTGATCAAACTTTAGAAAGACTTTTTAAAGCTCTCCTCTCAACTAGTCTTGCATTTTGGCTCCAGTCCTTGCCTAGCCTGCCTGCCTCAATTTTAGCAACAATCCTATTAAGCCAGCAGAGACAGAATCCCTTATCCTTGATATCTGATCACCTTGTCCTGCCTTCAGCAAGAATTTTATCAAGTCAGTTTAGCAAGAATCCTCCAACCCTTGGTGTCTCCTCTTAGAATTTCCTACCCACTGATCCCTTCAACTCTGCTCATTAGCCATAAATCCCCAGCTGTCTTTTCTGGTTCACAGTTGAGCCAAATCTCTCTTCCCTATTACAGTATTCTTATTGAATAATCTTGAGTAAAGTCTTACTTATTTCAGAAAGTGTCAGGATATATATTTTTAACAAGGTATAACTACATCATTCAATCTAGTCACCCAGTTCCTATCATTGCCTTCAGATTAATTTACTTATCTATGTAAAACTTACATTGCCAGGCAGCTTTAATAATCTTTTCTACATTTCTTTTTTTAAATTAATTATTTTTATTAACATATAATGTATTATTTGCACCAGGGGTACAGGTCTGTGAATCGTCAGGCTTATATTCTTCACAGCACTCACCATATCACATACCCTCCCCAGTGTTTGTAACACAGTTACCCTCTGCACACTCTCCCTACCCCCAGCAACCTGCTTAGTTTGTTTTGTGAGATTAAGAGTCTCTTATGGTTTGTCTCCCTCCTGATCCAATCTTGTTTCATTTTTTTCCTTCCCCACACCCCAGACCTCCCACTCTGCCTCTCAAATTCCTCGTATCAGGAAGATCGTATGACAGTTATTTTCCTATGATTGACTTATTTTGCTCCACATAATACCCTCTAGTTCCATCCATATCATTGCAAATGGCAGGATTTCATTTCTTTTGATGGCTGCATAGTATTCCATTGTGTGTGTGTGTGTGTGTGTGTGTGTGTGTGTGTGTGTATGTACCACATCTTCTTTATCCATTCATCTGTTGATGGGCATCTAGCATCTAGGTTCTTCCCATAGTTTGGCTGTTTGGACATTGCTGGCTATAAACATTTGGGAGCACGTGCCCCTTTGGATCACTATATTTGTATCTTTATAGTAAATACCCAGTAGTGCAATTGCTGAGTTGTAGGGTAGTTCTATTTTCAACTTTTTTAGGAAACTCCATGCTGTTTTTCAGAGTGGCTATACCAGCTTGCATTCCCAACAATAGTGTAGGAGGGTTCCCCTTTCTGGGCATCCTCTCCAACATCTATCGTTTCCTGACTTGTTAATTTTAGCCATTCTGACTGGTGTGAGGTGGTTTTGATTTGTATTTCCCTGATGCCTAGTGATGTGGAGCACTTTTTCTTGTGTCTGTTGGCCATCTGGATGTCTTCTTTGTAGAAATGTCTATTCATGTCCTCTCCCCATTTCTTGATTGGATTATTTGTTCTTTGGATGTTGAGTTTGAGAATTTCTTTATAGATTTTATCTGATATGACATTTGTGAATATCTTCTCCTGTTCTGACAGTTTCCTTTGGTTTTGATGACTGTTTCCTTTGCTGTGCAAAAGCTTTTGATCTTGATGATGTCCCAATAGTTCGTTTTTGACCTTGTTTCCCTTGCCTTTGGCAATGTTATTAGGAAGAAGGTGCTATGGCTGAGGTTGAAGAGTTTGCTGCCTGTGTTCTCCTCAAGGATTTTCATGGATTCCTGTCTCACATTGAGGTCTTTCATCCATCTGGTGTCTGTTTTTGTGTGTGGTGTAAGGAAATGGTCCACTTTCATTCTTCTGCCTATGACTATCCAATTTTCCCAACACCATCTGTTGAAGAGACTTTTTTCCATTAGACATTCTTTCCTGCTTTGTCAAAGATTAGTTGACCATAGAGTTGAGGGTCTATTTCTGGGCTCTCTATTCTGTTCCATTGATCTATGTGTCTGTTTTTGTGCCAGTACCATACTGTCTTGATGATGACAGCTTTGTAATAGAGCTTGAAGTCTGGAATTGTGATGCCACCAACTTTGACTTTCTTTTTCAGTATTCCTCTGGCTATTCGAGGTCTTTTCTGGTTCCATATAAATTTTAGGATTATTTGTTCCATTTCTTTAAAACAATTGATGGTATTTTGATAGGGATTGCATTAAATATATAGATTACTTTAGGTAGCCTAGACATTTTCACAATATTTGTTCTTCCAATCCATGAACATGGAACATTTTTTCCATTTCTTTGTGTCTTCCTCATTTCTTTCGTGAGTACTTTATAGTTTTCTGAGTACAGATTCTTTGCCTCTTTGGTTAGGTTTATTCCTAGCTCTCTTAGAGTTTTGGGTGTAGTTGTAAGTGGGAATGACTCCTTAATTTCTCTTTCTTCTGTCTTGCTATTGGTGTATAGAAATGCAACAGATTTTTGTGCATTGATTTTATATCCTGACACCTTAACTGAAATCCCATATGAGTTCTAACAATTTTGGAATGGAGTCTCTTGGGTTTTCCACATCAAGTATCCTATCATCTGCAAAGAGTGAGAGTTTGACTTCTTCTTTGCCGATTCGGATGCCTTTTATTTCTTTTTGTTGTCTGATTGCTAAGGCTAGTTCTTCTAGTACCATGTTGAATAGCAGTGGTGGTAGTGGACATCCTTTTCATGTTCCTGACCTTAGGGGAAAAGCTCTTGGTTTTTTTCCATTGAGAATTATATTCGCTGTGGGTTTTTCATAGATGGCTTTGATGATATTGAGGTATGTTCCCTCTATCCCTACACTTCAAGGGGTTTTGATCAAAAAACATGCTGTACTTGGTCAAATGCTTTTTCAGCATCTATTGAGAGTATCATGTGGTTTTTGTTCTTTCTTTTATTAATGTATTGTATCACATTGATTGATTTGTGGATGTTGAACCAACCTTGCAGCCCAGGAATAAATCCCACTTGGTCATGGTGAATAATCCTTTTAATATACTGTTGGATCCTATTGGCTAGTGTTTTGGTGAGAATTTTGACATCTGTATTTATCAAGTTTATTGGTCTGTAATTCTCCTTTTTGGTGGGGTCTTTGTTTGGTTTTGGGATCAAGGTGATGCTGGCCTCATAAAATGAGTTTGGAAGTTTCCCATCCATTTCTATTTTTTTGGAACAGTTTCAGGACAATAGGTATTAATTCTTCCTTAAATGTTTGGTAGAATTCCCCTAGGAAGCTGTCTGGCCCTGGGCTCTTGTTTGTTGGTAGATATTTGATGACTGCTTTAATCTCCTTCATGGTTATGGTTCTGTTCAGGTTTTCTGTTTCTTCCTGGTTCAGTTTTGGTAGTTTATACGTCTGTAGGAATGCATCCATTTCTTCTGGATTGTCAAATTTGCTGGCATAGAGTTGCTCATAATATGTTCTTATAATTGTTTGTATTTCTTTGATGTTGGCTGTGATCTCTCCTCTTTCATTCATGATTTTATTTGTTTGGGTCCTTTCTCTTTTCTTTTTCATAAGTCTGGCCAGGGGTTTATCAATCTTATTAATTTTTTCAAAGAACCAACTCCTAGTTTCATTGATCTCTTCTACTGTTCTTTTTATTTCTATTTCATTGACTTCTGCTCTGATTTTTATGATTTCTCTTCTCCTACTGGTTTTATGCTTTCTTTGCTGTTCTTTCTCCAGCTCCTTTAGGTGCATGGTTAGGTTGTGTGCTTGAGACCTTTCTTGTTTCTTGAGAAAGTCTTTTATCACTATATACTTTCCTCTTAGGACCACCTTTGCTGTGTTCCACATTTTTAAACATTTTTGTTTTCATTTTCATTTGTTTCCATGATTTCTTTAAAAATTCTTCAATTTCCTGGTTGACCCATTCATTCTTTAGTAGGATGCTCTTTAGCCTCCATGTATTTGAGTTCTTTTTAGCTTTCCTCTTGTGATTGAGTTCTAGCTTCAGAGCATTGTGGTCTGAAAATATGCAGTGAATGATCCCAATCTTTTGGTACCAGTTGAGACCTGATTTGTGACCCAGGATGTGATCTATTCTGGAGAATGTTCCATATGCACTAGAGGAGAAAGTGTGCTCTGTTGCTTTGGGATAGAATGTTCTGAATATATCTGTGATGTCCATGTGGTCAAGTGTGTCATTTAAGGCCTTTATTTCCTTGTTGATCTTTTGCTTGGATGATCTGTCCATTTCAGTGAGGCGGGTGTTAATGTCCCCTACTATTATTGTATTATTGTTGATGTGTTTCTTTGATTTTGTTATTAATTGGTTTATATAGTTGGCTGCTTCCATCGTAGGGGCATAGATGCTTAAAATTGTTACATCTTCTTGTTGGGCAGACCCTTAAGTATGATGAAGTGTACTTTCTCATCTCTTATTATAGCCTTTGGCTTAAAGTCTAATTGATCTGATATAAGGACTACCATTCCAGGTGTCTTTTGATGTCCGTCAGCATGGTTAATGGTTTTCTAGCCCCTCACTTTAAATCTGGAGGTGTCTTTGGGTCTAAAAGGAGTTTCTTGCAGACATCATACTGATGGGTTTTGGGTGATTATCCATTCTGATGCCCTGTGTCTTTTGATTGGGGCCTTTAACCCATTTACATTCAGGATAACTATTAAAAGATATGAATTTAGTGCCATTGTATTGCCTATAAAGTGACTGTTACTGTACATTGCCTCTATTCCTTTCTGGTCTACTACTTTTAGGCTCTCTCTTTGCTTAGAGGACCCCCTTTCAGTATTTACTGTAGGGCTGGTTTAGTGTTTGCAAATTCTTTTAGTTTTTGTTTGTCTTGGAAGCTTTTTATCTCTCCTTCTATTTTCAATGATAGCCTAGCTGGATATCGTATTCTTGGCTGCATATTTTTCTCATATAGTGCTCTGAATGTATCATGCCAGTTCTTTCTGGCCTGCCAGGTCTCTGTGGATAAGTCTGCTGTCAATCTAATATTCTACCATTGTATGTTACAGACTTCTTGTCCTGAGCTGCTTTCAGTATTTTCTCTTTGTCAATAAGACTTGTAAGTTTTACTATTAGATGACGGGATGTGGACCTATTTTTATTGATTTTGAGGGGGGCTCTCTGTGCCCCCTGGATTTTGATGCTTGTTCCCATTGCCATATTAGGGAAATTCTCTACTATAATTCACTCCAATATATGTTCTGCCCCCCTCTCTTTCTTCTTGTTCTGGAATGCCAGTTATTCTAATAATGTTTTGTCTCATTGAATTCTCCCATCATGGTCCAGTAGTTGTTTGTCTCTCTTTTGCTCAGCTTCTTTATTCTCCATCATTTGGTCTTCTATATCACTAATTCTCTTTTCTGCCTCATTTATCCTAGCAGTAAGAGCCTCCATTTTTTATTGCACCTCATTAATAGCTTTCTTGATTTCAACTTGGTTAGTCCTTTTATTTCACGAGAAAGGAATTTTATTTCCTCCAGAAGTGTTTCTTTAATCTCTCCCATGCTTTTTCAAGCCCAGTTAGCACTTTGAGAATTGTTCTGAACTCTAGTTCTGACATATTACTAATGTCTGTATTGATTAGTTCCCCAGCCGTTGGTACTGCCTCCTGTTCTTTTTTTTTTTTTGGTGGTGATTTTTTTCCACCTTATCATTTTATCCAGATAAGAATATATGAATGAGAGAATAAATACTAAAAGGGGGGGATGCCTGGATGGCTCAGTTGGTTAAGCCACTGCTTTCGGCTCAGGTCATAATCCTGGAGTTCTGGGATCGAGTCCACATCAGGCTCCCAGCTCCGCAGGGAGTCTGTTTCTCCCTCTGACCTTCACCCCTCACATGCTCTCTCTCTCTCTCTCTCTCTCTCAAATAAAAAAAAATACTAAAAGGGTGGCAGAGACCCCAGAAAAATGTATGCTAAGCAAGTCAGAAGAGATCCAAAACCAGGGGTAGAAGAAAGTAGAAAAAAGAAATTAAAATTAAAAAAATAAAAAAATGAATTTATTTATTTATTTGTTTGTTTATTTATTTATTTCTCCCATCATGGTCCAGTAGTTGTTTGTCTCTCTTTTTCTCAGTCTAATATATATATATATTAGACTGGTGAATAGAACAGAGCCACCCACTTGATTGATTTTGGTATATTTTGGTCTCTTAGAAGAAACTACCTCCCAAAATTTTAAAGAAAGAAAAACTTAAATATATAAAAGTAAGGATAAACATGTTAAAGGAATGGAATATGACTGCAAAGATGAAAATTTTAAAAAATTCTAAAAAAGGGAATTGATAAGGTAACTTGGTTGGAAAAAAAAAAAAAGGACGGAATGTGCTGAGGCTGTAGGCCAGAACAAAGCCATGTGCTAGATTAGGGTATATTTTGATCTATTAGAAGAAATTGTATCCCAAAATTTGTAAGGAAAAAAACCCCCTATATGTATCCAAAAAATAAGGTTAAATACAATGAAGGGATAAAATATGACTATGACAATGAAGGCTTAAAAAGATCTTTTTTAACAGAAAGGTATTGTTGAGATAAACTAGTTAAAAAACATTATAAGAGAAAAGAGGAAACATTTAGAAAATAGAGTAAGAAAAAAATAAAATTAAAAAAAATTTAACTTTGCAAGACTGAAGGATTGTGGGGAAAAGCCATAAATTCTATGCATTGCTTTTCCCTAGCTCTGGAGTTTCGCTGTTCTCTTTGATAGGTGAGCTTGGTCTTGGCTGGATGTTCTTGCTGACCTTCTGCAGGAGGGGTCTGTTGCAGTGATTTTCAGATGTCTTTGGCTAAGACATATTGCACCACCCTTGCCAGGGACCAGGCTAAGTAATCTGTTGGTGTTAGTTCTCGGAGCTTTTGTTTCCTGAATGCTTCTAAACCACCATGAAAATGGTGGCCTCCCAATCTCTGGCCTGGAGGTGCCGAGAGCTCGGGGCCCCACTCCTCAGTGTGCCCTCAGAGATAAGCAGTCAATCACTCCTATCTCCCTGGTCTCCCACCGCACTCTGAGCTCACCCGGTCTGTGACCAAGCATTCCTATCTCTGGTGCTAGCCCCATTTGTAGTCTCCAAGCTCAGCAGATTCCTGCTGTGCTGCTCCTCCTGAGGAGGAAGGTGAGTTTCCCTGGATCTGCCCTTTGTGGGGTTTCTGCTCGAAGATAAGTGATCCGACTGTGCTTTGGATCACAGTTTAAGGTAACCCTGAGCTGAAAGCTCACTCTTTGGCTCTGTCTCTGTCGTCGGCTTCCCTGCTCTTGATACCTGGCGGCTCTGCCACTCTCAGACACCCCCATATTTCTGTGGCCCCACGGGACCTGAGATCACACTGTCCCTGCAGGGCACCACCCCGGCTTTGCATCTGGAATGATGTCCCTCAGTGGAGCAGACTTCTAAATGTTCAGATTTTCTCCACTGCTCCAGTGTTTGCTGGAAGCCGGCTCCTCCCCACCATGGTCTATCTTCCTGTCACTTTGGATTGACTTCTCTGTATGCCCTACCTTTCAGAAAGTGGTTGATTTTCTGTTCCTAGAATTGCTGCCCTTCTTCTCCTCTATCTCCTGTTGAGTTGGTAGGTTTTCAGAATAGTTTGATACCTATCTAGCTGAACTTCTGGTATCTGATGTCATTTCAGTCTGCTACTCGTCTGCCATCTTGCCTCGAACTCTTTCCTACATATCTGTTCTTTCTTTTATTCTTCCTTTTTTTGCCTTCCTATCTCTTTTTTTCTCTTTATAAGTTCTTTTTAATTTTATTCTTCTTTCTTTTCTTCTTTGCCTTTCCCCACTGTAATATATACTTCATGTAAGCAGACATATTATCTCTTTTAACCACTGTATTCTCAGTGGTTGAAGAGCTATTGCCATAGACCAGACTCATAAAAACTTGTAAAGTCACTCACTGAATCATTAGAAAATCCAGGTACATACTGTGATAGGAATGGTGGTGAAAGAACTAGAAATTAGAATAAAGATAGGGAACTATTTCTCCGCAATGGAAAAGTACTACACAGGACATTATAAATGGTATGATGGACAGGAAGGTGGGTATATTACAGATTTAGGGTAGATGTTAACTGAATAAAAACAAGTAAGATCATATAATAAAGAGTAGAAATCATTAAACACTCTCCAAATTAATAACTTATTCTAATACTATTTAAAATTAACCTTAATATTTAATAATAATAGGACTTAAATATGCTTGTTTCTCTCCTCACCTCTTACAAATAGAATTAATATAAAGAATGTCAAGGATTTTTGACATTTCTGTATCATATTTATTTTTAAACAATTTTATTAAATGAGTCTGTTAGGTACTGGTACAGATTAAATAGTACAGAGAGATAGAGTGACTAGGTGATTGATCAGACACAAGCTCAGTGTTATCTACTTCTTATTGGAGTCACCCCAAGTCCGTGGTTCTATTTTCAATTTTTTTTCTTTTGTCCATGAGTACAATTTTACATGTTATCCTGGATGACTAGGCTCAGGGAGAGTAAATGATGCATGGATCTATTATGATAACCTGTATGGCAATTTATTGATTTAAAATGAAAGTGTTGAACACTGGATGGCTCAGTTGGTTGAGTGTCTGCTTTTGCCTCAGGTTGTGATCTCAGGGTCCTGGGATCAATTCCTACATTAGGCTCCCTGCCCAGGGGGGAGTATGCTTCTCCCTCTCACTCTCCCTCTCTGTTTTCTTACTCTCTCTCTCTCTCTTTCTCAGAGAAATAAATAAATAAATAAATAAATAAACAAATAAATATAAAATCTTTAAAATTAAAATGAAAGTGTAACTACTGAGGGCATCCAAATGTGTCTTCTTTATCCCTAAATAAAATGTATTTAGGAAAGTACTATTTTGGAACTTTTTTATTAAAGTCAGATTCAGAAAAAAATGACAATAGACTATGATAATTTCATGTACCTAGCTATCTCCATGGTAAGCCAAAAAATTTTAGAAGTTAAAGAAATAAATATAAATCAGTAACCCTATTGACCAGAATGTTGTTTTCATGAATAAAATTTTATTTATGTTTAAACGTGGTAAGAGGAAAAACAATTGTTAAGCATATGTTATGTAAAGTTACACTTGCTAGTCAGTCTGTGTCTAGAACTTAAAGTGCAATTATAGTTACTGAGTGAGTTTGGTTTAATGTGCTGACATCTACACATCTGAATAACTGCTCAAAATGAGATCAATCTTGTAGGGTAAATATGTACTTTAAGTGCTCTTGTGGCCTCGTCAGAATTAGGTCAGGTTTGAAATACATGTTGGCGATTTGTTTTTCTGAGGCTAAACTCTGCCTTTCAAAAAGTAACAAGGAATGGAAGAGAATAGTTGCTAGATGTCCTATGGAGTTCCAGACAGATTTCCCTTGTGAAAAGAAAGAAAAATCAGAGAGATCTTCAAAGTGTTCCTCTTGATTTCCTAAACTTTGGACTCTGGTGATTTTTTTCATTTTTATGCTGTAAAGGATTTAATTTCTTTTCCTGTTTTCAGGACATTCTGAGGCCATGTGTTTGCGAAACGTATATCACAAAGTAATAGTGGTGAGTTTTGTTTCCTTTGCTTCAGCAAAATATTTTGTATCTATTTGTTAAAGAAGAAAGTTTTATTCAAAATCTTTTCCCAAAGAAACCATGACTAATTCAAAAAATAGAAGTTCCTTGTCTTTTGTGACAGCAAATTGTAATGCAAAAGTCTCTCTGTCCTTCTCTTCTGTCATCTTCCCTTTGCTGCTAAAATGAAGCTATCCATAAGCAATGCCATACAGTAAAGTCAGTAGTCCAACAGCATCATCATTTTATGTCAAGATGCACTGAAGTCTGTGGCAAGTTTTAATGGAGACTTTAATGAGACACTAATCTTTTTTAGGGCTATCTTACTGAACTGGTAAATTCCTCAGTCAGTCTGTTAAGAGTAATTCCCCTCAGGTTTGAATGAACATTGTTGAATCTGAGCCTTCCACATTTGTGGGACCATACAATGGACTGAGTCTCAACAAAAATGACCATAATTTCCATTGAAAATATGTGACCACTTCATACATATCTGTGATTATTTTTTCAAACTACTTGTTGAGTGCCTACTACATTCGAGGTTGAGGGATATTAGGATGGTAAAGGCAAGGTATGTGTTCACATGGTGCTTAAAATGCAACATGGAAGAGAGAAAAATTAATTATTTAGTGAATATGATAATCTTCAATGTCATTAAATATTATGAAGGTAATCAAACAGAGCTGACATGGGGAGAAAGGATGAATAAATAGGGTTAAATACTTTAGATAGGGTGACATAATTTTAGGCAAGATAACATCTCTGAAGAAGTAACATTTGATCAGATCTGAATAAAAATAACTGACCATGTGAAAGCTTGGTTATCAGAAAATTCATGCAACGGGAACAGTGAGTGTAAAGATCATAATGCATGAAAGACCTGGAAATTTTATAGATTCAGAGGGAAAAGGCCAGTGTTTTTACTATACTATAGTATACCAAGGGAAGTGTAGCAGTTGATGAGGTTTCAAAGGAAGTCAGGACCCAAGTCATGTGGCATTATGCTGGCTATGTCAGGGAACTGGAATTTTATTCTGTGCACAGTGAACATTCATTAAGGAACCGTAAGTAATAGAATAAGATGATCTAAGGTAAGTTTTTAAGAAGCACACTTTTATTTTTCTCTTTTTCATTTCCTCTCTTTTATTCTTTCTATTTCTCTTAGTCCTTGATTAATGTGTGTGTGTGTGGATTTTATGTGTGTGTTCACGTATATAAAATCAGTCTGAAATGATCCATGGACCTATGAAGTTCAGCCATATTGAGCACTCAGGGACTCATCAATGTTTTCTTTTGACTAATGATGTGATGTGTCCCAGATGTTAAGTGAACCCATTCCCAGATGTCCTCTATAGTAAGCAATCTCAGATTTAATGAATTGTAACTTTATAAAGTGTGTTTTTAAGATTAGTGAAGTAAATGGAGTGTCAGAGAGATTTAGTTAGGAGGTGAGAAACACATGTTTGTTTTAGGGTCATTTTGAATATGTGTGGGGGCAATAGAGCCTCTAAACATATTTTTTAAGTCTGTTTTCATTAATGGGGTTGTGTGAGTAACCATGGGATTTTTTCATAGGCTCTTTACAAGTGCAGTTTGCCACATTGCAACTTTTGATAAGTTAACATGCAGTTTAAAACCTTCCTTAATAAGCTTTCAGAAGTTTATCAACTCTCATTATTAATGTTTCATTTTCACAGACCTCTGAATGCAGCAAATTAATGTTTATATGTGTATGTATGCACATTTGAACCATTGTGATTCAATTAAATAAAAGCAGAAGAACTCAAATTACACAGATGTTGTGCTTCATTAAAAGATGAAGTGCCTGAGGATACCTGCTTAGTTTCTGGTGAAAAGTTACAGTGGCTCCAGACCTCACTCAGAGAAGACCCATAGGGAGATCTGGACCATCACTTACCTAGTGAGATGATCCTCCCTCAGAGAATCCAAGGCCTTTCTTTTTTATCTACCTCATCCATCACATTTGGGAAAACACCCAAGGGTCCAGTAACAAACAGGGATTACTAACATTGCTTAAACTCTCTTGTTCTGCTTCTCTAGTTATAGACATTAGATACACAGACAAAATATTGAAGTAAAACACAGAATTCTTAAGACCATTAATTGTGAGTAAACCCAATCTTTCATTGAAATCCTTAACTATTTTCATACATCAAAAAGAAAGGTATTTATTGTGAAATTATAAGTACAGTTTGTAGTTTCTGAGGCAAATAAGATAAAAAAATTACAGGAAAGTTAAATAACATTAAACAACGAAAAGTCAACTTATAAAACCCGTTGCTTATTTGAGTTTTGGGGCATTCTGGTTCTGTTATAAAAATATATGACATGTGTCTTAATAATAATCTCTAAGTGACTCCAGAATTGTTTCTTAAAATACTATTCAATACAAAATGAATAATTTGATTCGCAACAGGGATTTATCTGGAAAGAAAATTCTAATAAATCTTCCATCCCACTGGGATATTTTGACAAGTGCAATAACAAAAACTGCAGTTGGCAGTCTACAACTGATATCTTGGCCTGTCACCATAACTCTGACCATAGGACTTGAATTAGCTTCCACACAGTTTAATAATAAAAGCTTCTGCCTTTGACCCTTGCGGAGATGCTCATGAATAGGTAAGCACTTTTGGTTGTTTGAATTAGAACTGTTTTTTAAAAAACAGTTTCATCATTTTAGGCATTCATATAATTGAATTTGTGATATTTAATGAAAGTCTATTGAATGATAGCAAAATGAGTTAATTCCTTATTTTCTTGAGAAGGTGTATATAATTTAGGATTAAAAAAAATCTACATCTTTTCCTTCTTCTTTATTCTTCTGAGTATAAGCAGGGTAGAGTGCCTGAGTATAAGCAGTGCAGTGTGCTTCAAACTGTTTCCAAAAATTTCTGAGGGAGGCATATTGGGAGAATATAGCAAGTCCTAACAGTATTGACCATCTACTGGGGGAAATGTGAAGCAGCCGAAACTTCCAGTCACACTGCCTAATGCCCATGCTATGTTCAGCAATGCACAATAGAGATATCACCCCTAGGTGTCATTGTGAAATGTAGGGTGCAGTGTTGCTTGCTGTAATATTTGGGTGTTCTACTGGCATGTAGTGAACAAAGGCAGAGGATGTTAGATGCAGAGGCTGAAGATGTTACATGCATTGTAACATCTGTAACTGGAACAATTACAATATTCAAGTAGATGCAAAGTAATAAGTAAAAAGTAGATGCAATACTACTATTCAAGTAGATGCAAAGCCTATTTGTAATTACAAAGTAAAGTTAGCTGAATATTGATCTACAGTAAATTTTTTCTGAATACAACTAGTATTATATTACATTTATATTCAAAACCTAATATATATTAGAAAATTTTACTGTGTTATGTTTGGAATTTTACATAATTATTCACCATTGAGATCTTGGGAGTGTTCAGCTTTGTAAATTTGTTTCAGTCAGCATTCATAGTGACCCTACATATTGGTGCATGTATCTGATTCCTTCAGTATATGTTCTAGAGTTGTCATGTTGAGCATATACATACAGAAATATACTATTAGTTCATTATAACTTCATTTTATTCTATATAATGAGGAGCATTTTATAAATTATTTTGAAATTATGTAAGTTCGTTCTTTTTTTTTGGTATAAACTTCATTTCAGTAGAGAAAGACTTTTGAGACAGCATCTATGTGTATGATAGGGTTGAGAAAGAAGGTACTTGAGTTGAGTCAGATGACCTGCGTTACAGTGTAGGCTCTGCTTTGTATAAGTTTCTGTCTCAGGGGAGGTTTGAAATTTTGAGCATAGAGTTAGTCATCTGTAATTTAAGAATGAATATATATAGTATACATACCTCGTTTAATTTATGAGACATACAAAATCTGTATGTGAAATTTGCTTTCTGTGAATTTTAAAGAAAGATATAAAGAGAAACCATTCTTACTATTACTCAATAAATTCTGCAAGTACATTTTTCCCTCTATAAGCTTATTTAATTCCTAAGATGATTAATCTCTTTATCACAGACATTGGGGTTAACCATAATGAAAATAACAGAACTTTCTTTATTCCTAAACAATCATTTTTAAGCCCATATTTAGTACAAGATATTCTCCTAAGTCCAGAGGATGAAAAGAATGAGTATGTCAAATGTGTTTTCCAGTTCAGTTATTTTTATCACCTGTACATAGTTAAATTTAGCTTTTCTACAGAAAAATTTACATATAAATTATGACTTACAGTACCTCTTTTAAGGTGAAATCTTTGATCTTTAACTAATCTACACATTATGGTGAAAAATTTGACTTTTGAATAATTAATTTGACTATGTGGATAGTTGATGATAGACAAAGATATAGATACAGAATCAGATACAAGTAGAGATAGATGGCTTTATCACAGTCTTTGGGAATGATTTTACTACATTTACCTTTTAGGCTGAACTGTTCCACACATTCACAGAACAATATGATCCAAATAAAATACTACTTACCAAATCTATACGTCCTTTTAAAAGTGTGCTTATGTTATACCTTTGTAAATGGAAATTTGTTATTAATTGCTATTCTTGTTTTTATTTATTTTATTTTTTAAAATATTTTATTTATATATTTGACAGAGACAAAGAGAAAGAGAGAGAGAGAGAACACAAGTAGACAGAGAGGCAGTCAGAGAAAGAGGGGGAAGCAGGCTCCCTGTTGAGCAGAAAGCCCAATGCAGGGCTTAATCCCAGGACCCTGAGATCATGACCTGAGCCAAAGGCAGAGGCTTTAACCCACTGAGCCACCCAGGTGCCCCTAATATTCTTGTTTTCAAATAACACAGTTTAGATGACAGATAATGCAAGTAACTGGGCATTTTATATAGTGATCAGGGAAAAACAACAACAACAATAACAAACAAATAAACCCAAACCAAACCTGAACCCTTTACAGAGGATATGCGGGGTCATTTTGGAACTTTGAAGTCTAGAATGATGCTGGTCTAATTTCTTCAAAAATCACAATGTAAGCAATGTTTCAGAAAATTTATGCTTGGATTCTGTCAATGATAATGATCAGAACTTCTGGTATTACATTGTTCCAAATGATTTCTGAAGTGTTTATATCTGTGTTTTTATTTCATTCTATTCTATTCTATTCTATTCTATTCTATTCTATTCTATTTATTTAAATTGCCAGTGACTCAGACATACCAGTATAGGAATGCAGTTTTTAGGACAACACTGCTAGCCTTCTTTACACCAATCTCAACTAGTCTCCAAAATGGAGGCGCTTTCTCTTTTTCCATTGTTTCAATCTTACCCATTGGATTTCCAAGAGAAAATATAAACTTAAAGTGTATGCTGTGTCCTTACTAGTGAAAATGGTACAATCCCATTTTGACACTAAATTTATGAATTCAGAAAATAATTACTGAGAACCACTTTGTTTAAGATAACGTAAAGAACATTGTATGAGTTGAATTGTGTCCCCCGGAAAATGTATGATGTTAGTCCTTACTTTCATTACATCAGGATGTGACCGTATTTGGAAACAGAGTAATGTAATTAGCTAAGATAGAGTCATTAGGGTGAGTCATAACCCATAAGCCTTAGAAAAAGTGAGAAACTTGAGCATAGAGACACAGGAAGATGCCATGTAATGATGGAGGATGAAATCAAAGTGATGCCTCTACAAGCCAAGGAATAGCAAAGGTTTCCCTTCATCACCAGAAGCTAAGAATGAGGCTTAGAAGAAACTTCTTCTGAGTTCTCAGAAGGAAGCAATCCTGCCAGCACCTTGATTTGGTAATTTTAACCTTCAGAAGTGTGAGACGAGACATTTCTATTATTTTAAACATCAGTTTGTGGTACTTTGTTATCATGGTCCTAGGAAACTAATAAGAATTCGGATACCTAAAAGTTATTTGTTGTAACAAATAACTAAAAACATAGAAGTGGGTTTGGAATTGGGTGTTGGGCAAAGGCTGGAAGAGTTTTGAAGTATGTGATAGAAAATGTTTAGATGCTTTGAAGAGACTGTGGTTAAAAATATGAATGTTAATGTGAATTCTGCTCAGGGCTCAGAGACAAGTGTTGAGATCTCTGGAGGAAGCTTATCATCTCTAATATATAAACATACATATACCATTGTTTAGATGCATATATCACCATGAACAGATTGTTACTAGACATTTAAATGTTAAAAGATGCTTCTGGTAAAATCTCAGGTGGAAATAATGAAAATATTATTGGACATTGGAGGAAAGGTGATCTTTGTTATAAAGGAACAGAGACTGGACTTGGGCTCTGATGTTCAGTGGTTAAAAACCAGAACTTTAAGAGAACCCTTATATGTAGTAATGTGAATTCCTTTGACACTCCACAGATGACCTACAAGGTTTTTGAAACTTTTATACCAGGGGCACCTGGGTGGCTCAGTTGTTAAGCATCTGCCTTCAGCTCAGGTCATGATCCCAGGGTCCTGGAATCTATCCCCATATCAGGTTTCCTGCTCAGTGCTCAGTGGGGAGACTATTTCTCTATCTCCCACTCCCCCTGCTTGTGTTCCCTCTCTCACTCTCTCTCTCTCTCTGTTAAATAAAATATTTAAAAAAAAGAAAATTTTATACCAGCAGAAACAGTGCCATCCTGATTTGAAAAAAACCAGAGACTTGGCAAAATGGAAGAAGAGTGACTCCCCAGGCAGAGCCCTAGAATAGAGACTTAGGCCAACTGTATCTTTGGGCTTCCGGAGGGTGAGGCCAGGGCCCAGGACTAAGGAATTAAGGCCACACCTTTAGGCTCAGAGGATAGAACACCAAGCAACAGAAAATTATTCTCAGGCCTTGAAATCTAATGGAATTTGATCTGCTCAGTTTTGGACTTTCTGGAAAATTTTGGTCCCTTTTATCTTATGTTCCTTTTAGAATTTCTTTTCTTTCTCTCTCTCTCTTTTTTCTCTTTTAGAATGAGAGTGTTCATCCTTTGCCTTTTCTACCATTGCATTTAGAAAGTACATAACTTGTCTTGTTTCAAGGATTCACAGACATAGAAGAATTTTGCTCCAGAATAAATTGTACGCTGTTTCTTCCATGACTGAGTCAGGTGAAATAGAGCATGAGATTTGGAACTTTGAGTTGATATTTAGAAGAGATTTTGGATTTAAGGTTGACAATAGAATGGGCACTTCTGGAGGTATTAGGATGAAAGAATCTATTTTGCATGTAGAAGGACATGAATTTTGGGAAACCAGAAGAAAGATTCTCATGGATTGACTTGTGTTGCCTAAGGATGGATATATGTTGAAGTCCTAACCCCCAGTACTGCAGTATGTGACCTTATTTGGCAGATATAATTAAATTAAAATGGGGCTATTATGGTAGGTCCTAATCCAACATGACTGGTGTCCTTATAAGAAGTGAGAAATTTGGATATAGACAAAGGGAGAATGCCATGTGAAGATAGAGGCAGAAATCAGAGTGATGCATTACAAACCAAGGAACTGCGAAGATTTTTGGCCATCACCGGGAGCTAGAGAAGGGCATGGAAGAGATTCTTTCTCAGAGGAGTCAGAAAGAACCAACTCTAGCAACACTTGATTTCAAACTTCTAGTTTCTAGAACTATGAGACAATAAATTTCTGTTGTTTTATGCATCTAGTGCGTGGTACTTTGTTACTATAGACCTAGGAAATAATAAAAGCACAGTGGGAGAATTGGTTTTTGTAAAAGTTACACTTAATAACCTGATTAATAATTTTAGTAGGATTTAACATGTTTATTAGTAACAATAGCATAAATTAGAATTAACAGTTATTGTCCAAAAAAGAAGAAATGAACACTTAAGCAGATGTTGGATCACTCACATAAGACTAAAATGATCAAGAAAATTAATCTGAAAAAAGGGCTATCTGAGATCTGCAGGATGTGTCTTTCATTTCATTTTTAAAATATATTTAATTGTCATATATATATATAAAATCAGAGTATACTGATTTTAAGTATGGAATATAATAAATATTTTAAATAAAGGTTTATTGAAATTGTTGTAGATTCATATGCAGTTGCAAAATACAATACAAAGAGATACCTTTGTACACTTCATCCAGTTTTGCCTGAATGTAGCATTTTACAAAACTATAATATCATAACCAGGTTATTGACAAAATCCAATGATCATATTCACTTTTCACCAGTTTTAATTATGCTTGTATATGTGTTTGTGGTGTGTGTATTAAGCTCTGTACAATTTATCATTTAGGTAGTTATGATCCTGAACAGTTCCAAAACACAAAATCCCTCATGTTACCCATTAATCATAAGCACCACTTTCCTATTCACCCCATCCCTAATCTATCACTAATCTGTCATTCATATCTAAATTTTGTCTTTTGAAATGCTACTTAGATGGAATCCTATTCAATATAACTTGTTGGGATTTATATATATTTTTTCTCAGAACAGTTCTCTGAAGATTTAGGTATCACCTGGCATATGTAGATGTGTCTACATAATTCCTTTGGATTAGTCAGCAGTATTCCATAATGTCTTTATATATAGCTATCAATCTCTCAGCCTGTTTATCTACCACAGTTTGTTTATTGACCTGTTTAAGGATATCTGGAATGTTTCCAGTTTGGGAATATAACAAATGGAGCAACTATAAACATTAGCATACAGGTATTTTTATAAACATAACTTTTTATCTCTCTGGAATAAATACCCAAGTATGCAGTTGCTAGATCACGTGGCAGTTCCATTTCAGAGTCAGCTATTAGCAACTATAATAACATCCATAACTTTAATTTCCTTATGCCTTTTAATTCAACATATTCACCAATTCTGGGGATTATGATATAAACATCTTTGAGGGGCACTAGTCTGCTTGACGCAATTGTTTTATTTCTTCTAGGACTTGTGGCTTAACCTAAATTTTACAGAAAAGCTTGTCTGTTTCTACAAAAAAACTTTGCTACAATTTTTTAAAAATATATTTATTTATTAATTTTAGAGAGAGAGTGTGAGAGTAAGCCCAAGCCAGAGGGACAGAGGGAGAGGGAGAGAAAATCTCAAGCTGATTGCACACTGAGCATGGAGCCTTAGTCTCACTACAGTGAAATCACAGCTGAGCAGAAATCAAGTTGGTTGCTCAACTGACTGTACCACCCTGCTGCCCCAACTTTGCTGCAGTTTTGATAGGGATACATTAATTTTGTAATAGCTGACATTTATTCTCTTGTATCTTCCAATCTATGAACATCATCACTCTACTTGAATATTTCTAAAGTTCCTTTCTTAAGCATTTTGTCAAACAGGTACTATACACATTTTACATAATAACTAAATGTTGTATTTCACTTGGAGCAATTGCAATAATTGTGTGTGTTTTTTTTTTTTTTAAATTTTGGCCTTCACTTATTCATTGCTAGTACACAGAAATGCAATTTTCAAAAGAATAACAGTTTTATTTATAACTCACAAAACATAAAATTTATACTTCAGAGTATACAGTTCAGTGGGTATTAATGTGTTTGTATGATTATATAACTATTACCACTATGCCAGGTTGGAACACTTTTATCATCCCCAAAGGAATCCCATACCCTTTAAACAGTTAATCCCTGTTCCATCTCCACTCATAACATACAGCAACCACTAATGTATTTTTGTATCTCTGGAATTTTCCCGTCTGGAAATTTTATATAAAATGAATCAGATAGTTTTTATTTTTTTGTTTGTTTCTTTTGCATTGTTTCTTTGACATAGCATGTTGTCAGGGCTCAATCATGATGTAGTATAGGTTAATACTTCATTTCTTCTTATTAAAATAATATTTCATTCAATATACTATACTTTGTCCATTCATATGCTGATAGACATATATTTCTATAGTTTTGGTACTAAGAGTAATGCTGCTAGGAACAACTGTGTATTAGTTTTTGTCTTAACATATATTTTCAGTTTTCTTGAGTATATTCCTGGGTCATATAGTAATTCTATGTTTAAATTTTTATTGTTAAATCAAAAAGAGGATTTCTTTTTTCTTATGAAAGTGTTTTAACTTTAGTCATGCTTTCTTTGAATCTACTGAGTTGATAATATGGTTTTCTCTTTCGTTCTTTTAGTATGGTTTATTATATTACCTTGTTTTCAAATGTTAAATTGACCTTGAAATCTGGTAACAAACCCTGCTTGATTATGACATATTATTCTTTTTATATGTTGTTGGATTCCTTTACATGGTATTTTCTCAAGCATTTCTAGATGTATGCTTATGAGTGATACTGGTCTATAATAATCTTTTTCTAAATTAACTTTTTTAGATTTTGATATATGGTCTCATAAAATGAGATTCTTTCTTCTGTGTTATATGAAGGAGTTTCTGTAAGTTAGTGTTATTTCTTCCTTGTGTGTACTTGTCAGAACATACTAGCAAAGTTATTTAAAATTGTTTTAATGAAAAGTTTTGAAATTTGTACATTCAATCTATTTAATTTGAGGTAATTTTTATTTTTTGTGTCTTATTTCAGTTTGATAAGTCATGAATCTGTCCATTTTGTTGTCTCATTTATTGAGAAAAACTGTAAATAATATATTTTATTTATCTTTTCAGTGTCTTCAGAAGCTTCACTTTTGTCCTCTTTATGATATTGACGTTGGGAATTATTATTTCCTAATCAGTCTTGCTTGGAGTTACTGATTTTTAAAAGACCTTGTGAAGACACTACTTTTGTCTTTGGAGATTGCCATTATTTGCTTATTTCCTCTTTCATGATTTATTCTCACACATTTATTATTTGCATTTTTTACTTAACATGGAATTAATTTGTTCTACTTTGAGGGTCAGAATTTCAACATTTGTTTAAATTCAGATCACCTCCACTTTTAAATAATTGAAGATTATTTTAAATCCCTCTCTCCAAGAGGGTCCTAAAGCTAAATATTTTAAGTCTCTTAGACCTTTGATTTGAGCCTGCTAGACCTTGAAATTGTGAGATCACTTGACTAGAAGACCTCCAGGATATGATATATTAAGACTGGATACTTAAAATGCACAGAAGGACCTCCTTTTGCCTTGGAGCCCAGATTCAGAACACCTGCTGCACAACCATATAGTAAGATGGGATGTGATGTAGACACATTAACTTGGATTTGGTGGAAGAAATTAATGTCATAATTGAAACTATATTCTTTCTAATTAACTTTGGTTTTAACTTTGCTATCAAGAATTGGGTAAACAACAATGAGGCAGTGAAGAGTTAAATTTCCTTGGCAGGATTTAGTAATTATAGATATTGATTACTTTAAAACATCATTGAGCTGACAGGATAAGAAAAGCCCACTTGTCTCACTGTTTGGTCCTTTTATTTCTCACAAGATGGATGAGTTAATAAACAGGGAGCAAGCACTCCCATAAATTCAGCATCTGTAATATTTGTCACCTTCGGAATTACTTGGATGAGAGGAACATCCTTTATGTGAATCCACGGGAGAGGACTAGCAGACTTTCCCTAGAATCTGTATTCCACACTGTGATTAATGCTGTGTTGATGTTTAAAAAGGCAATGTCATTAGGCAAAATGCAGTGAGAAAGATCCATGTTTCCCAAACATGCATTCCAAACATGCTAAGGCTCTTTGTACAGGTTATAGTTTTGCTCCGTAGCATGGGTTTTGTAACTTCTTATTTCTAGTAGGATAGTTTCTAAGAGTAAGAAGTTAAACTGCATGTTACACACACAGAGACACAATTTTTTAAACTAGGAAGCATAACTAAGTTAGAAATAGATCTAGTGGATATTTTTAATGTTAACATAAAGGTCAATTAGTTAAATTTCCTCACTTTAAAATGGAGGGAACTGAGACTTAGAGTAGGCATATTTTTCTAAGGCTACATGAGTATTCAATGGCAAAGCCCCCTAAATGCTCTGATCCAAGTGTAGAAGAATTAGGCTTAGTTAGTAAATCATGGAGGGTCTATTCAGATGTTAGATGGCCCATTATTTCTTTTCTATTTTATAAAAATGTGGTAATTATTAATATCTAAATTTGATTTAGTCTATGGATGAAGTACTTTTTAAAGTAAGTCATTGTTAATGTTTCTTCACATTTGGAATTGAAAATTTTGAATAATACGTAGAGAAAACAAAGAGGGTTTGGTTTTCTAAAATGTGTCTTGAGTCAATGGGAACCTTAATGTAATCAAAATGAATATTGTTAATCTTAATGTATATATAATATTGTTACTCTTAATGTAATCAAAATGAATATTTTTCAATTGGTATGAATTTTTTTAAATAATAGAAGAATCAGAAACATTAACCTGTAATTGTGCCTATTATAAGGTGAACTGATCTGGCATATAAAACTAAATATCCTAAAATATTTGGCATATTATTGACATCTTGTTCACTTGGTCTAGATTCTCCTTTTCAAATCACATGATTATAAAACCAGATTTCCAAACACACTTAATGTGGAATTTTATTGTTCCATTTGACTGGTCATTGGCAGAATCCATTTGATAGTCAGTAAGCATGGTAATCAAGGTAAATCTTTATTACCAGAATGACTTTTCAGAATAGTGGACATGCATAATGGCAGGAATATAGTACAGTGTGTATTTTTATTATTTTGTAATTTGATATTTTATATCTCTTTCTAAGAAGAGGCTTGGAAGGTAAACATGCTTACTTTAGTGTCTATATAATTCTAATTCAGTTGGTCAATATTTGTCATAAAAATTACCAAATTTTAGTTATTAGAATGCTTCATCAAATGTAAAAGTAAAAACTCATGACTTTATTTAAAGGTAATTTTTCCTCTCCCCCAACATCTCTTTCTGGCTTGCTTGAGGCTGGGAATATGCAGTACAGAGAGAAGGGATGATCAGCATCTTCTTTGTACTTTGTTCCTTGTCACCCTTTCTTCTGCTGTGCTTCTGACTCTTCCAAAATCTCATATAGGAAATAGCAAGAGAGAAGAGGCTACAAAAAGGAGCAGAATTCTTTTCTAAGTAGCTAAACAAATGTGGGTTTTTGTGAATGCTTAAAGATAGCTTTTCAATTTTGATGACCACATTTGTGAGTAAGCAAGAATACTAAAACCAAGAAATCCAGTTTTAATAAAATTTTAAAAAGTGATCATACTCTAAATTGAGATAAGAGATATTTACATGATCAAACTGAAACAAATTTGATGTTGATGAATAGGGGGAAATATGCTTTTTAAGATCTTGCTTTTGTGACTGAGTGCTATCTGGAAGTGTTAATTTGTGGCATCGATAGAAAGAATAAAGTCCTGGGTAACGAGCCATTTTCATAGGTGTTTTATTTTTCTGGTGATTCCAACCACCAGAATAATAACTTTAATACCTTGACCTCTCCCTTGACAACACATACACCTATTTAAGTATTTGGTGGGAGGAGGGGGGGTTTGTTGTACTAAATAGGAAAGAAAAAAAATAAGTACATGGGATAAATGGATTCACATTAAAGGGATGAGAACTTGGAAGAATAGCTTTATTATGAGTTATTGAATGAGGAAGTGGTTTCTCCATTTGTATAACCTTGAACCTTTTATACTTTCTATGAATAGCCTCTGTTTCCTAGAACACCGTTTTCTTCTTCATTGCCATGGAGATAGACAAGATGGAGATGGAAGGCTATGGTAGCCATGTTAGTTATCCTTGGCCCATTCTAATGGGGAGGACAACTGCTACATTGAGTCCAGAATGACATCTATTCCCTTATTAGGGAGATATATGAATGTAGTGATGGTAACATCCCTTGTTTGTCTTCATCAGCATAAGCAATTACATTACAACCAGTTCATGCTCACACCTCTGTAGGTCACAAGAAAAAAAATCAGTTCATTTTATATTGCCTGAAGAATTCTATTATTAAATTAACATTTTTTTAAAAATAAGCTTTATTTACTTATAAAAATCTTGGCTTCAATATAAATTATCATATTCTTGAAATCCAGGCATTTGTATGCTAGTAATAGCTTATTTTTTTCTATTATATATTAAAATAAATTGACAGCTCTTGAAGTTTCAAATATTCCTCTGCATGCCTCTTAAATTATCTTACATATCCATCCTATGAAACAGTATTCCAGTTTGGAAGAGATGACCATTAAGCTTCCTTATAGCCACAAGATTTCACAGTTTCCTAAAATTTACGTTATATATGTACTTCTATTTGTACATTTTATGTATTCATATTTTCATATTTATGAACATAATTATGTATGGCATATGTGATATTGGTGATTAATATTTAGGTCTGAGCATGGTTGCCACTGTAACAGTGTTGGTAATAAAAATATATCTATTTCTTCCCATATAAACTGGTATAAAACTAGCTTGGTAACACTTCACTGCTTTATAAATTAAGCCCAGTGGGTATTGCTGCTTTAAGCAATGTCTTCATGCAGTAAGATATATTGTAGTCTAAGTTGGTTAATCTTTAAGAAAATAAATTTACCCACCAATAGTTTTACATGCTTTTCCTTGGTTTATAGGGTCTTTGAAGATCTGCTGCCTCCCATCTTTCCAGCCTTAACTCCTTCTCTTACCTCTACTTTATATTACAGATATGCTAGTTTGCCCTCAGTTTTCTAAATCTTCACTTGGTTTTAGTTCTCATTGTCTTTTCATTTGCCCAATAATATTTTCTGCACTCTTATGCACAATTCCCAGTCATTCCACAGTGGGATACCTCTGAAACTATCTTCTATACACTCAAGCTTTGTGTTGTACCAAATGTACTAAATGTACTAAAGAATGTACTAAATATTGCTATGTATTCTCAAGTTGATGTCTGTTTTTCCTTTTGTAACAAGTAACACTTGTAATTGTTCAGTGCCTATTTCACTGGATGTTTTATTGACTTTATTTTGGTATATAGTTCTGTGAACTTAAAACATGTATAGATTTTCATACCATCATCACCATCAAGATGGTAAATAGTTTTTTGCTCTGCAAAGAACTCCTTGCTGTTTCTTTAGAATCATATTAACCCTAAGCCCCTTACTCCTTGCAACTACTGATTTCTTCTTCACAGCTACAGTTTAGTCTATATGAGAATGCCATATGAATAGAATCAGTATATACATTTTTGAAACAGGCTTCTTACATTCAGAATAATGCCTTTGAGATACATATGTATCATTGCATTGTATCAGTAGTTCATTCCATTTTTATTGCTTAGTAGTATTGTGTAGTATGGTTGTACCACAATTTGTTCATCTACCTATTGAAAGGCAAGAGGGTTGTTTTTAGATTTTAGTGATGATGAATAGAGTTGTTGTTTTTCCCTCCTGTCAATACGCAGGAGTGTGATTACTGGATCAGATGATATGTCCATGTTTCTCTTTATAAGAAACTGCCAAAGAGTTTTCCAGTGTCTACTTGCTGTGTTGCATTCTTACCAGTCAAATATGAGTTCCTTTCAATTCCTTGGTTTTCTTTCTGTATTTAATGTTACCCATTCTAATAGATACAAGGTAGTATACCATTGTGGCTTTATTTTGCATTTTCCTGTTGATTGATGATGTCAGATATCTTTCTATGTGCTTATTTGCCATCTATATATCCTCTATGATGAAGTATCTCCCCCTCCTTTTAAAAGCTGCATTGTTTCTGTTCTTACTCTTTAGTTTTGAGAGTTCTTTAAATTTTTTGAATAGAAATTCTTTGCTGGATATATGGTGTACAAATATTTTCCCACTCTGTAGCTTCATCTTTTCATTTTCCTAGGAAATGTCTATGTCAAAGCAAAACTTTGGAGCATTTAGATAAACATTTTGCTTTAGAATAGTTTCAGATTTACAAGAAATTTGCCAATATAGTAGGGAGACTCCCTATATACCCAGCATACAGTTTTCTCTGTCATTAAGAGCTTATGCTAATATAGTACATTTTTCAAAATTAATAAACCAATATTGATACGTTCTTAACTAAAGTCCATACTTTATTCAAATATTATTAGTTTTTACCTATTTCTTCTTCTTTTTTTCTTCTAAGATCTCATCAAAGATACCACATTATATTTAGCTGTCATGTTTTCTTAGGCTCTCTTGGTTGACAGTTTTACAGGCTTTCATTGATTTTGATGTCCTTAACAGTTTTGAAGAGTACTGGTCACATATTTTGTAGGATATCCTTCAGTTGGCATTCTTCTGACCTTTTATCATGTTGATCTGAGATTATTGGTTTTGGGGAGGAAAACTAGAGGTAAAGTGACATTACCATCAAGAGAGCACACATTATCAACTTGAGTCATTTTCATATTAACGTGGACAAACTGGCTGAGGTAATGTTTGTCTGGTTTCTCTCATGTGAAGTTACTCTTTCCCTCCTTTTATACTATGCCTTTGGGAAAATGTCACTATGTGCAGTCCACACTCAGGAAGTGGGTCAGTTCATCCCACTTCATTGGGGGAAAATATCTACATGAATTGTTTGGAAGTCTTCTGTATGGAATGTTTGTCTATCCTCCTTTATGCTTGTATTTATTTGTGTAATTACATATTGTATCAGTATAGACTGCTAGGTGTTTTATTTTATACCTGGAGCTATAAACCCAACACTTTATTTTCTAGTTTGAATTGTTCATTTTGTATAATGGATGCTCTTTTATTTGGTTCCTGTGTCCTTTTGACATATACCCATCAATGTGGGATTTAGCAATAATAATAAAAATAAAGAACAAAAGTTCTGCCTCACTAGGTTCTTTCAGGTTCTTTTCTTTTTCTTTACCCGATTATAACACAGTGGTTAGTGTGTGCTAGGATAGTGGCCATTTGCATGTATTTACTTAAATTTTTATTCCATTTCATAGATGAGGAAACATAATAAAGTAAGGCAGGCAAAGGAGAACAGTGTGGCCCAAATAATAATGAATTTCCAAATTTTAATATGTGATTGCATTGATGGTAATAGTGAAATAATGGCTAGGGTGAAAAGGGAAGATGGATCTTGACATGGTGCACAAGAGGTGTCCAGTATGCTTTTGCTGACCAACGTTGCATATTCATTTCCTAAACTTGTTTAGATCCCATACACTTCTCTCCATTCTTACTATCATAGTTTAATCATTTGTTGTTTCTTTTCTTGAATTCTTAAAGAGCCCATAACTGGTAGTCTTATCTTTCTTATGTCCATTCTCCATCAGAGAATATTCCAAAGGTACACTTAATAATGAGAAATGGTTGGGCTTTATGAAATATTACAGACTTTGGAAAAAAGATTGGTATTAGTTTAAATTCTTCTATTCCCTCTTTGAGCAAGTTATTAATCTTCTCTGAGCTTTGCTTTCCTTATGTGGACATACTGACTAAGCATAGCGTCATTGCAGATATTATAAAAATAGTATCAGTGTTATTACTGAGTGCTTTCTGTGGGACAAACTGTGTTGAAATATATTTTGTGAGTTCTAATTGCCTACCTTGGCATGGTAATCAAGAAATTATCATAATCTAATCTTTGATTTTATATCTAGACATTCAGACCTATCTTTAGGTCTGTCACATTCTCTGTCTTCTGTCACTCACTCCCTCTTTTTCACACACACACACACAGAAATGGATACACAGTGACACATACCAAGTGAAGACACAGTATTTTTTGTCCCAGAAGGTGGCAGACTGTTTTACCATTTTATTGTTCTTTTCATACATGCTCATCCCTTTGTTTGGAATGCCTCATGACCCTTTCAAGGCTGAATAATGCCTACTGTTTATTTAATATTCCTATGAAACTTTTCTTCCTCCAAATAATCTTTTCTAACCTTCACTCAAATACTCTGTGTTCCCATATTCTATTATCAGAGTGTATGTCACTCAGTGTATTGCATTCTTTCATATGTCAGATTCCCCTTTAGGTAATAACCCTCTTGAAGTCAAAGACTGTTTTACATATATGCTCCTCTATAATTAGGATACACTATTAAAAACCACAATTATTAACAATTAAAAAATGAACCAACATAAATGTAATGGCTCATCCTTTAAGTATTTCAGAAAAATATTTTAATCTGAACTTATAAAATTATATTACAAAAACCCATATTTTTTCCCACTTGGTAAGATAACAACCAAAAAAATGCTTCCCTTTATCCAGCTTCTCACCACTTCTCTTAGAAACTTCAAATTCTATACGGAGTTTAGAATAAATAGGAATTCTATAAAATTTCAGTTATTCATTTTTTTAATGCTAAATCAATGGTTATATAAACTCAGCTTAAATTTAAGTATCCTGCAGTTCATGAATGGATATGAACAGGATACAAAATCTATTTTTGACTCAACCTAAAATGTACATTTAGCTGAAATATTTGATTTCATGTCTTTATTTTAAGAATTTGTGACAGAAAGAATATATGTATATACATGCACACACATTTCCGTGATTAATTTCATTGTTATTTTGACTACTTTTGGCTTGATATTCAGTAAGTGGCCTTATTTGAACAAATTAATGCTAGTATCTACAGAAAGGATGATAGAATTCAAAGGGTGAATGACCTATGAACTTTTTCATAATTACTTATACACTGAATTGGTAAAAAGTGAAACCAACCTGGGAGATATTAGTCTTTATAATACAGTCGAAACCACCATTTAAAAAAGCTTCAGATTTGTCTGAGGAATGCAACAAATATTAGGATAAAATATTATTAGAGAAGCTAACAGGAGATCATGTTAATAAATATGCTAATTGTATTCCAGTGACTTTAGGAAAAAAGAGTACCCTTGGTACTGGAATTCAAAATAAGGAATTAATTTAAAAGTATGCCATCACTAATACAAATATGCACCATCACTAACTGCCTAGACTTATGGTAAAATTCTCCATGGAATAGTGAACAAGAGTTCAGATCTTTTATTTTTTTTTTATTTTTTTTATTTTTTTAAAGATTTTATTTATTTATTTGACAGAGAGAGATCACAAGTAGGCAGAGAGGCAGGCAGAGAGAGAGAGGAGGAAGCAGGCTCCCTGCTGAGCAGAGAGCCTGATGTGGGACTCGATCCCAGGACCCTGAGATCATGACCTGAGCTGAAGGCAGCGGCTTAACCCACTGAGCCACCCAGGCGCCCCAAGAGTTCAGATCTTTTAAATAAACCTCAATACTTCATAGTAAACTAAATTTTCAGTAGTAAATGAGAAGAAAATATATATGTATATATTTTGTAATATGATCATATATGCAATTATGAGACCTTTCCTAAAGGAACTATTGCCTCCCCCTCACCTTAGAACATCATTAAGCCTAAACTTCCCATTTCTTGTTAGTATACAGATCTGGTGTCAGAATGAAATAGAATGGATTAATCACTATTACAAATCCAGTTTGGATCTCACTCAACTGGAATATTTATGTTATTTCATTTTTTTCTTTTCATTTCTCCAGAAGAGTCAAGATTGTATATGAAAAATATATGACAGTATGTTGCCGAGTTGAAATAGGTAGTTAATTTTGTAATTTAAATTATAACAACGACTTCTGAATTAAGCTGTATGATGAAATAAATTTCGTTGAAAATTTATTTAATAATCATCAGTCTCTTTAATTATATAGAACACATAATTAATATGTTATATTTACATTTTCTGATAAATTTCATTTTAATTTTTTAAAAAAGATTTTTATTTATTTATTTGACAGATTAAGATCACAAGTAGGCAGAGAGGGAGAGAGAGAGAGGAGGAAGCAGGCTCCCTGCTGAGCAGAGAGCCCAATGCAGGGCTCAATCCCAGGACCCTGAGATCATGACCTGAGCTGAAGGCAGAGGCTTTAACCCACTGAGTCACCCAGGTGCCACTCGTTTTAATTTTTTGACAACATATTAGAAGATTTATCACTAATAAAATGAATGAACAAATTATTGCAACTTGTTCAACAATTATATTTTAAAAGAACCCTCTCAATCTCAACCCTATCAATTCCATAATAATAATGGTTATTGAACTCTTTCACTGAGTGATTAATGTTTCCTTGAAAATCTGGAACAAGTAATTTTATATAAAACAAGTACAATTTTTGCTTATGTCGTGTTTTAATTTTTGAATTTTTTACTGTTATATAAAATTTATTCCTCATAATAAAAAGTAAAAATAACTGAAATTAGAACAATTGTTAAGTTAAAATTAGGATATATTTCTAGTGTAATATCTAATTTTTGTTCATAATGAGTAGTTAGTAATACACTAATTCTAATCTACATATTATAAATTCAATTTATTTCCCATCTCTGTGTCCAACCTGGCAAGATAAAGTGGTTTTGTGTCAGAACTGAGAGGGTATGAATTGAAATGACTTTTGAGACATTTACATATTTGAGAATTTTAAAAAATGAAACTGTGTAATTCATTATGCAAATGTATTATACATAAGCAATTTCAGAAAAATTATCATGTTTTCACTAATTTTTCAAAAAATAAGCAAAAAATAAGAATGTATTGGGTATAGGAGAACATGATATGTGAACATAATTTTTCTAAAGAGATGGCTTAAAAGTTCAAATTTATACTTGGAATTATGCAAAAGAATATGATATTCAATAAAATCTCACCAGTACATACAGAAATCCAGTTTGGTTAAAGTGCTGAAAGGATTACTGGGAAAAAAAAAATACTTGCTTTCAATACACACACACACACACACACACACGCACACATACACATGCGCACACACACACACACACACACAAGCACTCAACACATTTTCATTTACATCATCTAATAAAACTCAATTTTCTATTATCCTAATCATAATGATCCCAAGTCTCCTAAATATTTCTTTCCTGTGTGGGGTTACCCTCTAATAACAAGATTAAGAATTTCAAATGTGATTACGTTGTTGAAGTAGTTACAATAACTACTCATTCACAGAGAGGGAATTGAAATGTCTGGTCAACCTGTCATATGACTCTTTCTCCTCTGCCTTTGCTGCTGTCAGGATCACAGGATTTTCTGCTAGGATTCAGTTCCCCAAGCAAGATACTGCTAAATTCAGGAAGCGTCTCTATAGATCCTGTCTAATATAGCAAGAGTCACACTGAGATCTTATCCACCAATAGAAATCATTGTATCATGCTTAGCGAAATAAGTCAAGCAGAGAAAGACAACTATCATATGATCTCCCTGATATGAGGAAGTGGTGATGCAACATGGGGGAGTTTGGGGAGTAGGAAAAGAATAAATGAAACAAGATGGGATTGGGAGGGAGACAAACCATAAGTGACTCTTAACCTCACAAAACAAACTGAGGGTTGCTGGGGGGAGGGGGTTTGGGAGAAGGGGGTGGGATTATGGACATTGGGGAGGGTATGTGCTTAGGTGAGTGCTGTGAAGTGTGTAAACCTGGTGATTCACAGACCTGTACCCCGGGGGATAAAAATATATGTTTATAAAAAATAAAAAATTAATTAAAAATTAAAAAAAAAAAGAAATCATTATCCTTGATAATTCTTAAGTACATCCAATTCTTAAATAACATTTCAAGCTACTGGGGTCAGAGAAAGACTTTGTATTCTCCCCAGTGTTCCTGTCACAGTACGTATTCCATATTGAACCTAGCTGACATTACAGTTCTTTTTCTACAAAGCTCTTCCAGTTTGTATCCACAACTGCACATCATTCTTACCCAAATCATGTCTTTGGGGGTGAGTGGGGAGCCTTGAGTATTGGAGTGAGACCTGTCCAGCTGTTGAGCTCCTGTCACTCTTACTACAACTTTTTATTTGGGGCCTTTGGGATTCCCTTCTTTGAAGTAGCCTCACTCAGGGTCACCTCAGACATCAGAAATTTTAAATACTTTAAATTCACAGTAAAAAAAAAAAAAAAAAAGTGGGAATACTAATATTTTTCTTGTCAGAAAAATCCTTCCTTCTTCTGATATTATTTTGTCCTTCAAATAACATATTCCAGGACATATGGGGCAATAAATGACTTCCTCTTCTTACAGAATAAGGCTCAGTCCACTTCCTGAACATAGATCGTCTGTTCACACTATGTGCCATAGTTCTCACATATACTCCTATAAATAAAAATAAGGACCACACTAGTGATTCCTATAAGACTAGTGATTATATAGTTCTAGGGACTTTAAGATAAAAATTGAAAAAGGTGGTCATTTTCCCCTATGATCGTTTGTTTTGGAATTAAAGAAACACATGATCATAGGTGAAAAAAAGAGAGAGGAAAAGCAAGAAACAGAGAGAATTATGTTCACATATCATGTTCTCCTATACCTATAGAGAACAAACTGTGATGGTTATCAGAGGGGAGGTGGGTGGAGGGATGGGTTAAATAGATGATGGGGATTAAGAAGTACACTTGCTGTGATGAGCATTAGATGTTGTATGTAAGTGTTGAGTCACTATATTGTACACCTGAAACTATTATTACACTGTATGTTAACTAACTGGAATTTGAATAAAAGCTAAAGAAAAAAAAGAAATGCGTGGTCATTTTCAATGTTCAGTTTTCTTGACAATTAGTATAATAATTTTAATGAAAAATAGAAGTTCTGTCTCACAAAATGCTTTGTTTTTTTTGTAGCTAAATATAATGCAGTGATCAGTGTGTGCTAGGGACAATGGCCATTTGCATACCTTTCCTTAGGTAGACTCCATTTTACAATTGCAGAAATGTAGCAAAGGAAAGAAATGAAAACAAACAAAACAATCCATTTTGAAAAATAGGCAGAAGAACTAAGTAAACATTCCTTTTAAGAAGATGTGCCAATGGCCAATAGGTAAAATGTTCTTGACATCACTAACAATCAGGAAAATGCAAGTCAAAATCACAGTGAAATATCACCTCATCCCTGTTAGAATGGCAGTCATCAAGAAGACAAGAGAGTAATGTTGGTCATGATGTGGATGAATGAGAGCCCTAGTGCACTATTGGTGGAAATGTAAATTGGTGCAGCCACTATGGAAATAGTATGGATATTCCTCAAAAAATTAAAAATAGAACTACCCTGTGATCCAACAATCCCACTTCTTGTTATGTATTCAAAAGATACATAAACAAGATATCAAAAAGATAATCTGCCCTCCTGTATTCATTTTAGCATTTTCACAATAGCCAAGATATGAAAACCTAGGTCTCCATCAAGGATGAATGGATAAAATGTCACACACACACACACACACACACACACACACACACACAGAATGTTATTCAGCCATGAGAAATAAGGAATCCTGCCATTTGCAACAACACAAATGGATCTAGAGGGCATTATGCCAAGTGAAATAAACCAAGACAAGAGAAAGACAAATATTGCATGGTATCAGTGATAAGTGGAGTCTTTACAAAAGAAGCCAGACCCATAGAAACAGAGTGGAAAAATGGTTGCCAGGGGCTGGGGATGGGGAAATTGGGACAAGTTGGTAAAAGGAAAAAAAAAAGTACTATACCCTTAATTAATCAAACATTAATTTTTTGTAAAGTAAGTGTATCATTTTACTTTTTCTAAATCATACCAAGCTCATCATGTTGATTATATATATATTCACTTTGTGACATGGTCAGGATATCACCAAACTGACTTTTAAAATCATTTAACAGGGCGCCTGGGTAGCTCAGTGGGTTAAGCCACTGCCTTAGGCTCAGGTCATGATCTCAGGTCCTGGGATCGAGTCCCACATCCGGCTCTCTGCTCAGCAGGGAGCCTGCTTCCTCCTCTCTCTCTCTGCCTGCCTCTCTGCCTACTTGTGATCTATCTCTGTCAAATAAATAAATAAAATCTTTAAAAAAAATTATTTAACAGAGGGGTATCTGGGTGGCTCATTTGGTTAAACATCTGACTGTTGATCTTAATTTGGGTCTTGATCTCAGGGCCATGGGTTCAAGCCCCATGTTGGGCTCAGTGCTGGGCATGGAACTACTAAAACAAAACAAAACAAAACCAGAAAAGAGAGTAAACAGGATCCTATACAATTACATTTAAGATACATGATACATAGAACAGGTTGGAGATTGAATTCATTTTATTTAATATATCATTTAAGTCTATTGTGTAAATATTAACATTATTTTAATAGTGGTTCGAATAAGGGGTGGAATAGCCTAGGGGATACTTTTGAAATAGACACAAGTTCCATTTCACAATATCAGATAAGAGCAGATAGATCTGAAAATTTGTTTCTTGCTCTGGCATTTAAACCCAACTGTGGCCTTTTAAAATGCTAAAATGTCTAAGTGTTATGTTGACTCAGTTGCTTTGCTGGACTGTGTTGCTTAAAGGGAATAGAAGTCTTAATGGGAAGCTACCAAAGTCATAATTCATATCTCGCTTTTATCAGCAGACTGTCAAGGTGGGAAGCATAGGCTTGAAAAATAAGTGTGTTGTGTCATCATCAAAAAAGAAAGTTTTAGTTGCTGAACCTGAGGCTTTTGCACCCCACACATTTCATCAAGCAGTTTTGGTGGACTTTTGATTTGTCACAACTGATAGTAACTTTTCTTAAAGTGATACTGGCCCAAAACTTGTTAAGGAAATTGTGTACAAGGACCACTCACATGAGCAAAATTTGTGTTTCCCTCTCAATGTCAGTGTGAGATGAGGTCAGCTATAGTGGAAGTTTGCTCTGTCAAAAATACACGGATTGCTAATGAAAAAGCATGTCATATACTCCAGCCTGAGAAAGTCAGGTAACAAAATTATGACCCGCCTCTTAAGCCGAAATCTCAGGAAAGTAGAGAATACCCTTCTATACTAATGTGATACTTTATTTTACTAGGCAGCTTTCCACTGTAATTCTTTGAAAGCACTTAATGGACAATATCTCAAGAAGCTCTAATGTCTCCTGTAGTGAAGCGGAAAGTCAAACACAAAATGACATCATTAACTCTTTCAAAACAGAGGTGAAAACACTTTTTTGGTGTAAATGACTCTCTGAAGGAGATAAGTAAGGGAAAGATTTTGATTTCTTTAACTTCCCCTCTAATGAAAGAAAAGAATTGGCCATATGAATTCCTGTGGGGCTTTTTGTTAGATGTAGTAGCGTCTTGGAACTGAATTTGTTAAATCCAGGAAAAACATACTGTAGGGATGGATTAGAAGGACACTGATTGGAAAAGAAAAAAAGAAAAAGAAAAAGAAAAATCCTCGTCTTATGTATAATACTCTTTAAGCATTCTATAATTATCTTTTGTAGAATTTGACTCATAAACATACACAAATACAGGATTTATGAAAGGTGGGAAGAATGGGGTTCACTGCTCAATTCTCAGGGATTTTTTTAGAGGGCCAAGTGCATATTGGAGCTCAGATAATATTTGTAAAATATTTAAGAATAAACCATGGTGTTTTGATATATTTTACCCAATATTTGTCTTTAAATATTTTTACACTTTCTATTTTATTTCATTTGGCTTTGAACTCATGAATTGGCTTTACTCCCCAGAAGCTATTTTTTTTTTACTTTCATTGAAGGAGAAGCTCAAGGAATCAGTTACTCTAGCTATAAATCCAATAGTATCTTCCCTTAACAAAGCAAACATTGAGATATCTGTGGAATATTTTCTTGGAATGACTGAATAGAGGCTTTAGTACAATCACAAATTCCTTACCAATCTAGATAATCATCATGTCTGTACCTGAGTAACCTACCAATTTCATGTGTGTATTTAAAGCAGTTGTCTCCTGTATATCTTTGGCTCTTTCTTAACTACATTTTAGACATCTAATAAGAATACTGAGTATATATCTTACCTGCAAGATTATATCTTCTTAATTTACTTGTGTTAATCAATAATATTAATTGTATTTATCCTTGTCATTTTTGTTATTTTCTTTAAGTCAGTTAATCTTTGTAGTCATCATTTCTAGTTTCAGTAAGAGAAGGAGACTTGTCTGTGGCCCTTATTCTCTCAGCTTAAATAAAAGAATTTTACTTGATATCCAACTACGTATCTGACCATCCAGGCATTTTAAATGATTTCATTCTTTTGACAACTAAGTTTACTTTGTAGTTAAAGTCTCATTTCAAATAGAATAGAATGACTTTATTTCAGTATTACTACTTTTCATGCTTCAGGTTATAAATCATTTCTTTATAGCATATAATTATGGTTTAAACTTATTAATGGCAATATAGTAGGCCTTAAAGTTAAGTGTTTTGATTTGGATAAAATCATTTGAATTGAGAGTTTGTTTTATTAGAACGCTGGGTAACACCTTCCTTAACATTTTTGACATGAACTTGTTAAAGGGATGTAGACTCAGTGATAATGAAGAAACCTTGCCAGTAATTCATAATATTCATTGTAGGTGATGTTGACCTGTCAAAGCAGAACCAACACTTACATTTATCATCATTACAGAATACATTTTAAACGTATCTGAAATCATTTAAAGATGAAAGTCTGATTTCATTGGGTTCTATTCTGAATCTTCTTCTGAAGTTTTGAAAGAAAAATATATAGTAAAATTTTCTTCCATCTTAACTCCAGGGGCGATGTTAAGTTTGCCTGACACATTTTGTAGACTGAAAAAAAATTTATCTTTGTCATTACCGTCATAGCTATTAACTGAATACACGTGAAATACTATATTAAATATGAACATGTTTTCAGACTGAAGGTTCTCAGTCAAGAGATTTGAATTATCTGTAGGACAATGAAAATTGAAACGAATTAAGCAGAAAATTAATTCAAAATTAGTAAATTAATGGGCTGTAATTATTTTTTTAAATTGAACTCTGACTTGAATTATAAACCTAAAGATGATAGAGGAGGGAAAAAGATTATATTTAATTAGAAGTCTAAAATGTTTCTGTTTTAAAGAAAAATAATGTTATAACATATTTATTTATTTATTTATTTTTGGTTTGAGGGGTGTGTGTAGCAGATGATACCAATGTTCCACTTGTGTGTTTTCAGATCACTTTACCATTTTCATGCTGTCCTTTCACTTCTAACAGCCAGCATCTACAAGAAGAGCCAGAGTTAACTGGAATTTTACATCTCCCTGGGAGAAGCCCTAGCAAACTGCTCCTGGTATAGAAGCATAACTACTCCAGCTTCCTTGTCCCTGGTCCAGGCTGCTCTGAAGTGTGACTGTCTCCAGAATCTTCCATAGAGTTGAGCTTAAATTGTCCTCCATGGGATTTTGTTTGATGCTGAATATTTGTGTGCCTTCTTGCTCTTTCCTGTATCTCTCCTCACTCTCTTACTGTTTATTCCTGGCAGTATTTCTTAACAAATCATTTAAACATGAATCCTCATCTCTTAGGGCCTGCTTCTGAGGAGTCCCTCCTAAGACAGTGTAGTAGTCATTAATGCTGTTTATTAATTTTTCTACTCTCTGCCTTCTGGGTATAAGTTAGGGTTGTGCGATTGGCCTCCTGTGGTTGAGCGATGGACCAGTTATCAGCTCTGATAGGTGTTATGTGTGCTGCTTCTGCTCTGAGCACCAGACTACCAGCATGAAACCTTTAGAGTTCTTTTCTTTCTCTTCTGGTAACCAAGAATGTTCCAGATAGTGGCTGCTCTATCAGCCGGGACCTGGAGTCAGTGTGACAAAGTGGATCAGAGCCCCACCTCTGGCGTAGTAATCAGAGTGAGAAATAAACTTCTGTTGCATTAAGCTACTGAGTATTTGGGGGTGTTTGCTACACAGCAGTATAATCTAGCATATCCTGACAGATCTAGAGGATGAAAAAAGAGAAGAATCAAGTATGACTAAGATTCCTGACTTGGGCTTTTGGATAAATGGTGTTCACATTCTTTGGGGTTGGGAAAAACAAGGAGGAAGAGCTGGGTTTTATTTACTTACTTATTTTTTAATTGAGATATAATTGACATATAACATTAGTTTCAGGTGTACAATATGATTCAATATTTGTATATGTTGTAGAATGATCACCATCGTAAGTCTAGTTAATAGCTGTCCCATATAGAGTTACAAATCTTTTTTTTTCCTGTGATGAGAACATTTAAGATCTACATCTCTTAGGAGCTTCAAATATTCAGGACAATGTTATCAACAACAGTCCCCATGCTATACATTACATCTCCATGATTTATTTTTCTTTTTACTGAAACTGTATTGGTTATTGTAGTTGGAAAAATTACTACAGTGATCTGTAGTTTGTCTTAATATAAATTATATTTTTAACAGGGATATATGTCTCCTTCATCCTATTTATTTATTTATTTATTTATTTTAGAGGGAAGCAGGCTCCCTGCCGAGCAGGCCCGATGTGGGACTCAATCCCAGGACCCTGAGATCATGACCTGAGCTGAAGGCAGCGGCTTTAATCCACTGAGCCACCCAGGTGCCCCTCCTTCATCCTATTTATAATGGAAGCTAATATGACTAAAATTATTTTTAATTTCTAAAATCTAAAATTAATTTTTAAAACAGTCTTAAGTCATTCACGTGTCTCAAACTTTCTTTGTTGTTTCCACATTTCTATTTCTAACTCAATTTGTAAAATCCTACTGTCTTTCCCCTAAAAAAGTAAAAAGGGGCATTTTGTATGTTTGTCACAGTGTTCTGTGCTTGTATTTTTGAGCTTGTGTGTCAAAACTCTGAGTGTGACATAAGTTATGCCATAGTAATGCACAAATGTCTTGCACAGATCTGTCCAGATGAGATCTGGCTTTACCACACAGCTCTTATGTCTACATGAGGCTTTGCGTATGTTTGTCTGTGTTTGTATAAAAGAGGAGGAGTAAGAAAGAGTGAATGAGAGTTGATGCAAGATTTTCATAGGTAGTAAGAAAGAAATGTTGTAAGTCCAGGAAACATTATGATGAACCCATTCTAAGCTTAAATGTCTGTTCAGGGGATATGAAAAGTCCTATAGTTCCATAGTCAAATGAATTGCCAAACTTCCTGATTATACATTGGAAGTGATGTGGTACCCAAGGGAGAAAGAAAATCCACACAAATTAGTTTCTTAGAATATTATTTTTCCTTAGAAATCACTTGTGGATGCACAGCACAAGCCAATGTTCTAAAAGGCTCTATTGCTTATTCCATTTGCTTTGTTTATCAGAGGCATAGCAAGACTTATATTCAGAAGAAAGATACAGAAGTCCTGTCTGATATTCAAGCCAAACACAATGGTTCTATCAGGCAAAGGGGGAAATGCAACTCAGAAAACTCTTACTATTTTGATCCTCTGAAGAATTGTTGAAACACATTCAACATGGTATACAGAATGATTTAAAATAATATTTGAGTTTTCTGGGTTCTTGGTTTTCAAACGCCAAGGTTTTATCAGAGGCCTTTAATCTTAGCTCTTCATAGAATTTCTGCAAAAAAGAGTTTATTTTCAACTTTACTGTTATTCAGAGTAATTTCATTTCCATTAAGCCCTCAGTATGTTTGTCAATTTGAGACACCAGTGCAAATTTAATTAAATAATCTTAAATACAAGCACTTAAAAGTCACATGAAGAAATTAAGGTCCAGCTGTTCACCTGTAACTGCTTAATTTATGCTGAATTCTGTTTAATTGAAAGTCAGTAACCTGGAAAGGAAAAGCATATTCACTTGAGATTATATTAGAAACTGTAGAGCATGATCAATTGCATGATTCACAAGAGTGTCTATTTGATACTTTGTTTCAGTTTAAAGTAACGCTTTTTGTTTTCTTCAAATATGTGTAACAAATGTATGTGCCATTTTAAGGTAATATTAAATTACTAATATTTTCAATTACATTTGAAAACAAATGTAAATTTAAGCTACCAGAATTACTCTTATTAATGCCATGTGTATTTCAGTTCTCTTGTACTTACATTTTATTGTTATGTGTATAAAATATTTTTAAAAAGTATGTTCATTTTGTCAAGATTTTGCTTATTTGAGAGAGAGAGAGAACATGCAGGGGCAGGGGGAGGGGCAGAGGGATAGGAAACTCCACACTGAAGGCAGAGCCTGATGCTGGGATCCATCCCAGGACCCCGAGATCATGACCTAAGTCTGTGAGACACTTAACTGACAGAGCCACCCAGGCATCCCAAAAACCATGTTTATTTTAATGTCATATTAAAGAGATAACTAAAATTATGACTTAAGTATGAGGTGTGTTACTTATACCCACATGAATATTGTTTTTAGAGAAGTCTTGTGTTTGGTAATCATTCTGTTACAATTTAGTTGGCTCTTGTTTTTTATCTCTATCAGCTCTGCATATATACTTGTGCTCAACAGAAGATATAAAAAATCAAAATATTTTCACTTATTGCATTTTGAAAATCATTTAGCTGCAGGAGAGGTTTATTTATTTAACTGCAAGGGAGATTCTTCCAGCACTTAGTAGTGAGGACACTGGAGCCTGAATACTAGACCTATATTTACTGTGTGAATTTGTTTAAGTTGCTTAACTTTTCTGTGTCTTAGTTCCTCCACTGTAAAAATGACATAGCAGTTAGAATATATTATTATTTCCTTTTATTTGAGATATTTTTCTGTAATAATGCAGGAGAAACATGGCAGTAAATACTTAAAGGTTAAAAAAATACCTGTAAAGGTCTGTGTCATATATATGAAGTAGAGTTGGGAAATGGAGCCAAGATGTCATTTTTTTGTATGGAACATTGAGCAAGAATTTTAACTCTTTGTATATCAGTTTCCAATTTTTTTTCCTCATGGATTAGTTCAGTCAATAGAAGAATGCATTTTGGAATTCCTTGTAAGTTATAAAGTACTATAAATGCTATCTCTTAATATAATAATAGCAGTCACTGAGACCTGGTTGTGTCACATTTCTTTGGTAAGCATTTCTTTTCAGTCCTGACAAGTTTTCTAAGAGTTAAGTAATTAATACAAAATAACAGTATCATAGACTTTTGAGATTCTACCAAAGAAAAACTCACATGGATACTGTATGATGAATTAACAAATTAGTTTAGCTCATATAATTAGAGTCTTGCTTGCTAAAATTATTATAATTCTATTCCGTGCTATGTTTATTAAATAAATACATACCCTCTTACAACTAGGGGAGTATAGCTAGTGTTATCATCATTGTACCTCAAGTTTCAATTGATCAGATATTCTAAAGTTTCAAATTATTTGCTTAAGAGTCTGATGTAATCATCCTAAGAATGAAATCTAGCAAAAGTTGATTTTATATATCACAGGTAATATATTTTTATCATATGCCTATCAACTGTACTATGTTTTTATAAGTCACAAAAAAAAGCAGGAAGCATTTGGGCTAATCTTACATTTGCCTTTGAAATTAACTGGCAGATCGATGAGTCCAACAACTAGATTTCCCTTTTGGAAGACAGATGGCGATATACTGAGGATCCCAGAGTAGATAACGCTTTGCAATGTTTTTTCTTGCCGTTTTCTGTGGCTGTCAGTTTTTTCTAACATCTTTTCTTCTTCATTTTTTAAAGATATATACTTATTTTTGAAAAAAAAAATCTTATTTATTTTTTGCAATTTTAATATTGCCTGATAAACTTTTTAAGATTTTGACTTATTACTAGAATTAGTGAGATAAATGTCCTTAGTGAAGTTGTTTTGGGTGCACTCTTTCATAGGGTGAAACCGATACCCTGATTCTACATTAGTAAGAACAATGTGGAGATTATCAGGTAAAATAGTGACTTGAATGCTGGTGTCTAATTTCACTAAATTTAGAAGCAATTTTTTTTTGTAAAAAAATTAAGGCAGATATTTTATTTTATTTTTTAAAGATTTTGTTTATTTATGAGAGAGAGAGCACACAAGCAAGGGGGAGCTGCAGGCTGAGGGAGAAGCAGGCTCCCCACTGAGCAGGGAACCTGATGTGGGACTCGATCCAGGACTCTGATGAATTTCTGAGGCTCAGTATGAAGAAATCTTATGAAGAAATCCGAGTGTCATAAACTCTAGGAGGATCTAGTCATAGGAGGGTCCTGACACTTGTATGAATATGACCTCATGGAGGTCTACCAACTCTTCATAGTGAATGTCAGAGAAAAATCCCCTTGAACTTCTATTGAGATGAATGAGAAAGGAACCATTTTGAAATATGCCAGAGTATTCTGCTCTTCTGACCTAGGCTTGCCCTTAGGAGAAACTTTTTTTTTACCAGGATCTAACTTTACCAGGGTTTTTTCCAGAGCCTAACCTTCCTGGTAAGGGAAATATACAACTCCAGCCCCTCCATCCATCTGGTCCCAGCTAAGGGGAGAAAAAAACCAAACCAAACCAAAACAAAACTTGAGAAGCTCTGGCGAAATTCACAGTTCAAGGACACAGGTTTTCCAAAAGACTGGGACATACTTGTAAGTCACATAATGATTCACCTTTCTTCTCACTCTGACACTGCATTATTAGAGACTTATTTATTATAATTCCTTTTACCCATAACATCATGTTAACTTCTCAGCAAAAAATTTCAAGATGTATTAAGAGATGAAATAAACAAAACCAGTTTGACTGCATAAGCATCAAAACCAGAATCAGATATGGCAAGAATGTTGGCATTATTAGATAATAAGAAAACTATAATTAATCTGTTAAGGGAGTTAATGGGAAAAAAGTGGACATTATATAAGAACAAGGGGTTAATATAAGCAGAGAGATAGAAATTCTAAGAAAGAATACATAAGAAATGCTAGAGATCAGAAACACTGTAACAGAAATGAAGAATGCTGTTGATATCATTAGGAGACCGAATCTCTGAGCTTGGGATACGACAAAAGAAACTTCTAAAACTTAAATGAGAAATGAGAAAAGCAGTGAGAAAAAAAAAATACACTTAAAAACAGAAAAATGAGCAAAGGCAATACAGTGGAGCAAAGATAGTGTCTTCACCTAGTGATGCTGGAACAACTGAACATCTTCCTGCAAAAAAAAAAAAAGAAAAAAAGAAATGGGTCTAGACATAGATCTTACAGTTTTCACAAAAATTAACTCAGTGTTGGTCATAGAGCTAAACATAAAGTGCAAAATTATAAAAATCTTGGCACATAACATAGGAGAAACCCTAGATGACTTTTTAGATATGCCACCAAAGATATGATTCATGAAAGAAATGATAAGCTGGACTTCATTAAAATTAAAAACTTATATTCTATGGTAAGCAATTTGAAGAGAATTAGAAAACAAGCCACATTCTGGGAGAAAATAGTCCAAAATAAGCATCTGATAAAGAAATGTTATCCAAAATATACAAAGAACTCTGAAAACTCAACAAAAGGAAAATCAATAACCTGATGTAAAGGGGTCGAAGTCCCTAACAGACACTTCACCAAAGAAGATATACAGGTGACAAATAAACTTAATGAAAAGATGTTTCACATAACACATAATCAGAGAAAGTCAATTTAAAACAATGAGATGCTTCCTGTTTAAATGGCCAAAATCTGGAACATAGAAACACCAAATGGGAATTTTCATACATTACTGCTGGAATGTAAAATGGTACCACTACTTTGGAAGATATGTTGGTAGTTTCTAACAAAACTAAATATACTCTTATCATACAGTCCAGTAATTGTGCTTATTGGTATTAATCTAAAAGAGGTAAAAATTATGTCCATACAAAAACCTGCACATGGATGTTTATAGCAGCTTTCTTAGTAATTGCCCAAACTTGGAAGCAACCAGAATGTCCTTTAGATGAATGAATGAATAAACTGTGGTACATCCAGATAATGAAGTATTTGGTCTTAAGGAGAAACACACTATCAAGCCACTGACATGAGTGAACCCTAAATGTATTTTACTAAGTGAAAGAAGCCAGTCTGAGAACGCTACATACTGTGTAATTCCATGTATATGATAGTCCATAAAAGATAAAACTTTGGAGACAATAAAAAGATCAATAGTTGCCAGTGGGGGAGAGAGAGAGTTGAATAGATAAAGCACAGAGGATTTTTAGGGCAGCAAAAATACTCTGTGATATAATGGTGAATATGTCATTATACATTTGTCCAACGCCAAGTATGAACCCTTAGGTAAACTAAAACACTTTCTGAAAGTAAAGATTTCTTTTAAAATTGGAAATAAATCCTATCTCAGAACTTTCACCTGGAAGCTGTAGGTTTAAGGCAAAAGCTTGCATTTAGCTATTTCATAAGCTCTTAGACATATGGTACACTCTATTTGAAATACTCAGTATACTGCCTCTGTTCTGTAGTTACTTCAGCTTTGTAATATTTAAGACAGTCCCCACCAACTTTACTCAGCATCCTGTGGAGTCATTTAGAAGACCATTATATAGTAAAGAGTCATCATTGAAAAAAGTGTGTGTATGCAATTACTAAAATTCGCAGTGATTCAGCGTTTTTCTGTATTTGAATTTGTGTTTCTGATAATCTTTGCAATGCCTTCTTTTGACATTTGAAACAGTTTTCTTTGATGATGGCTCGATCATGTTTGCTTTATAAATCGTTTTTAATGTGTTCTTATCCAAAATATTTATTTTTCACACACTATTTTAATTTTGTCTTTCACATTTGAGAAGTATTGAATATTCATTGGTCAAAAATACTTAGTATGTAGCAACATAAGATGAAGATTAATTGGAATTCTCAACGCTTGAAGGTTTAATATACTCTCTCACCTCAATTTTCAATACTTATATAAAAGAAAATAAACTCTACATCGTTAGCAGCAGAAATGTCCAAATAAGAGCATTTCTCTGGTTATTTTTAGGAGTATCGATGAGATTAATGGAAACATTTCTGACAAGCAAACTCTATTGTCAATTTTTTTTTTTAAAGATTTTATTTGTTTATTTGACAGAGATGACAAGTAGGCAGAAAGGTAGGCAGAGAGAGGAGGAAGCAGGCTCCCCGCTGAGCAGAGAGCCCAATGCGGAGCTCGATCCCAGGACCCCGCGACCATGACCCGAGCCGAAGGCAGAGGCTTCAACCCACTGAGCCACCCGGGTGCCCCTCTATTGTCAATTTTTAAGTCTTTCATAGAATCTAATGACATTTGCTTTTTGAAAATTCCGTGTGTTGCTACTCCATTCACTGCTGAGAAATACTCTTTTCTCCCTTTCTGTATGTGAGTCTGGGTCAGTTTCTGCAAAAGAATTCTGTCAGTGGTCTTAGTTAGGAGGCAGTTAGTAAGAAAGAACAAATATTGTTAGTAATCCTTATCTCAATGATTATTCTTATAAATTCCCTTCTTTTAACTGGAATGAAGATGCTTTAGAATGCCAACTTGTTCACTGTTACCTGTAGCATATTTTAAATATTTAAGTATTTTAAATAATGTAAGTATTAGTCCATTATAATAAAAGTAACAATATAAAATATTCAGAAGACTAGTTTTATATTTTCATTATATATGCAAATCTGAAAATCTTCAGAAGGACCCTGGTATTTTGTTTCACTGTTTGGTCACTATATGACTGACCTTTGAGTGGAGATGTTGACAGACACTGAGCATATATAGGTTATATATAAAAGTTTATCAGCTGTCTGCCCTAGAAAGAAACTTTCAGTTTGACCATTTCCTTCCCAGGTTTGAATGTCTCGTTCTTAAAGGCTTAAATCATAAGAATTTCTTTGAGTACATTTAAATTGACAAGTACAATCAGCTAAATATATAATGCTGGGATCTTATTTTATCATATCAATGAAATTAAAGTCTAGTTTGAACAAAAGAGGGAATTTAATTAAAAGAATTAGTCATAGATTTATTCACAGACATAGATGCCAAAACTAAAATAATATTTCATATGAGACTATTCTTCTTTGTTTATAGAACATAAAGGTTTTTACTACAGTCCTATGATTTTTTCATCAAACCCCTTTCTTTTCTAGTTTATTTCTTCTTTTATTGCTCTCTTATTTACTACTGGGGAAAATTAAGACTATATGTGAAAAATAATTTTATACAATTAATCTCTTCATTTGGCAACATATACTGTTCCTAATTGCCTTTGCAGTTTTAACATTTTTTTTCTTTTAAATCTTTTCCATTGATGAAAATACACTAGGTTAAAATATGTTTTTCTTGACATAGTCACCGTAGCAGTCCATGGCATGATTTTTGAAGACCAATGTTTGTTTCTACTGAATTTTCTAATTTTGATCATACTGTCCTAAGATGGCAGGCTGAATATTTGTTTCATGAATTGGACGGAGATCCTCTTTCATCTATTTAGCATATTGTGTTTATCTCCTTTTGAAGTCTAGGAGATCAATAAATATGTGTAAGTAAATTTCAGTTCATAGAAATTGGAACTAATATTGTTTGGCATGTCAGTTCAGAGGGGCAGGAGGCATTGAGATCAGACATTAAAACAGATAACATTTTATTATTTCTTTAAAATCAATTGATTATCATGTATTTTAATAATCTTAAAAAACTCAGAAGGAAATCTTCACACCTTCTTGCAGTTCTGTATTCTTATCTTAGATCTCCTTTCTTCCGCGGGCCTAGGTTAGTGCAATTAATAATAATAATAAAAAAATTGATGCCCAGTAGTGCAGCAAGGTACATTTTAAGTGCTGGGAGTCAGGAAAAAAAGATAATTATGTTATACGTATACACAACTTCAGGTGTCAAATGCCTTGAAAAATATGGTCTGCTCATACATTCAACAAGCATTTATTTTGTTCCTACTGTGCTCAAGACACTGTGTTAGGTACTACTCATGATACACAGATGAATCATACAAATATTTTCCCTTAAGGAATTTATCTTTTATATAGTGGCAAAACATATAATATAGTCAAGAGTATTCTGTAAACTGGGTACATGGGACCTACAATATTAGTCAAGATTTTTTAAGCTTTTGGACATGTCTAGTGTTAGAATATTGTCTTTCTGTATATTTTTTTAAGATTTTATTTATTAATTTATTTGACAGAAATCACAAGAAGGCAAAGAGGCAGGCAGAGAGAGCAGGGGAAGCAGGCTCCCTGCTGAGCAGAAAGCCCAATGCGGGGCTCCATCCCAGGACCCTGAGATCATGACCTGAGCCGAAGGCAGAGACTTTAACCCACTGAGGCACCCAGGTATCCCTCTTTCTGTATATTTTAAGAGAAAAGATTCAAATAAAAAATAAGAACCTTTCTAAGTAATTACAGGTGAAACCAAATTTTGCTGGACAGTACTTTTAACGTAAGTGGAGGCTTTATACATTTCCTTAGTTTCAAGTGTTGTATTTTATATTCTACGTGTGTAAAAATTGCACCTTCTGTTCATTCTACTTTTCTTTCTCTTTCCCATTCAATTCCTTTATATCTTACCACATGCAGTATTTTAGTATGTTCTTATAATTCTAGCACAGGAAGTTTCAGTTCACTTTTCTGTATGGTAAAGCTGCTAATTAGCAGACTTTCACACTACAGTATCTATAGTAAAATCTCATTAATTGTGCCCATTTGGGAAATAAAAGGTGAGTCTGAATCATATAACATATAATAAGAAATGGCATGAGATAAAATATGTATGAAATAATCTAGCAGCAATCGAGTAATATAACAATCAATCCTAAATGTGAGAAAAAAATTGTTTGGAGCCTGAAAATACTCATAGATAAAGTTTATTTTTTTACTATATTCAATATTTGAATAATAAACTGCTAAAGCAGCTTAAATAATTTTCTGGCTTTTACTTGAAAATAGACAAAATATTACCCTTATTTACACTTTAATTAGAAAGTAATCTTTTGAGGGTACAGATTTGTGTTTTAAGTAAGCTCACCTTAATTATCATCATTTCCAATTTTAATTAAACAGATTTTTATTGTGTGGGGAGAAAATTCGTCTAATAAGACAGACTGTAACATAAAAAGTTCTTTTCCACAATAGGAAATAATTTTTAACTTTCTAAACACTTGAACCTGATATTAGATAGTATAATTTATGATTGATACCATGTATAATATTTTTATTTTCTAAGAAAACATTTAAAATCACATTAAAATTACAGAATTTTTTAAACTTCATTTAAGAAGATAGATAGGTATATGCAAAGATGTAGCTTATGTTTATTTACAGTTTGCTTATCTCTATTTACTTTCTTTGGCAAAATTTCAAATTTCTGGTTCACTTGCTCACTTCCTGCCAAATGACTGTAAATGTAAGCAGTAGTAGCTCATGGTGAAATCATAGAACCATGTACTGAGGAACAAAAAGTAGACTTTTTGAAAATATTTCCAGGAAACATTTTATTCAAATGGAAATATGGGAGGAAAGCTTAAGGGTCACTTTTGTGCAATCACAACTTTTACTGAATTTGGGAAAACAAGAGGGACCAGAGAAGAATGGGGTAGAATTGAAAGAAGTGGTACCACTTAAAGACTGAACTGAGAGCAGTTATTGGAAGAGGATAAAATCCCCAAGAGAAGAATATTCCTGAATGCATGACAGAAGAAGACTTAAAAAGGAGAAAGTCACCGGTAGCATAGAATTTTACATACAGATAAACATTAGTATGAATCTGAAAGGCATTCTTCTACTCTTCAGTTTTTACATAAAGTGCTATAGAAAGAGTACAGATTTTTCTTTTTTAAAATTTCATGTAAGTAACTAGCTTTATAAGTCCTTCTGCAACTGTTCAAACTCATTAATATGTTTGTGAGATTCATCTGTGCTGAAGTGCATTCTACTTCATTTAATTTCATAGCTATATAGTACTGTATAAATATACAGGACGTTCTTGATCTCATTCAAGCTGATGGGTATTCAGTCTATTTCCAATTTTTAGCTATGGTAAATGATTCTAAAATGAATAATATTTGTGTTTCTTTGCCCAGTGTGGGAGATATTCTGTAATGAGGATTTCCTGAGTTGTACAAGTGTGGATATTTTCAGCTCTTCAAGGTATTGATTGCTAAATCGCTCTTGGGAGTGGGTATACCAGTTTATAGTTCCATCCAGTGTATGTGAGAATGGCATTCTCTCACACCCTTGCCAAATTGTATGTTATCATATTTAATTTTACTTAAGATACTTTATTATTTTATTTGTTGTAATATACACATCAGGGTTTTAGGATTCATGTGTGCAAAATAAAATTTAGGGTAAGAAAAAAAAAAGAAAAGAATATCACAGGCACTTAAAAGCCAAGATAAAACCATTTTCCTGGCCAGAGGAATTGTTTGGAAGGATACCTCATAGGCCACAGAGTTTTGGGGAAATTCCCATTATTTTTTTTCCTGCTTATTTATAGCATGGGAAGCTAAATTAGTGAGGAAATAAACAAAAATATTTCTGTTCAGAAGACTAGGTAAGGGGCTGCTGGGATACAGAGAGTATAAGAGAAATTCTGGAGAAGAGTGAGCTAGAGAGGAGAGCTCCTGAATTCTGTGTATAAGTGTAAATGAGTCTGGGCTCACTCCTGATGAATTTAATAAAATAACATATTATGCACAGCAAAGGGTATGAAAACCAAAGTGATGCTAGAACCATTTGAGATGTCAGTTTAATTAACATATCAACAAACTTCTAACCAGATCAACCATCAAAACAAAACAAAACAAACAAAAAAAAAAAGAAAAGTAAAGAATTCTTCCAACCTAGAATTCTGTATCCAGTAATAATACCTTTTTGGAATGACAGCAAAATAAAAACAGTCTTAGACTAAGGAAAACTAGAAGACTCTGTAACTAGCCCACTGGGAAGGCGGAAAAAAAAAAAAAAGCCAAACAAGCTAAAGGACAGTTTCTCAGGGTAAAAAAAAAAAAAAAAAAAAAAAAAAAAACCAAAAAAAATCCAAAAAAAATCTCAGAACTTCAGGAATGAAGAAAAAGCAAAGAAAATAATAATTATCTAAAACTTAAAGAAATAGATACCATACAAGTCATGTCTGACCATAATAGAATGAAATTATAAATAAATAGCAAAAAAATATTCTGGAAAATCCCAAAATAGTTGGGAATGAAGTAATACATTTCTAAATAACCTATAAGCCAAAGAACCAAAGGTCTCAGGAATATAAGAAAATATTTTGAATTAAATGAAAACAAAAAAACAATGTATCAACACCTGTGGAATACAGTTAAAACAATGCTTAGAGGGAAACTTAAAACATTACATGCATGTATCAGAGGACTGATTTAAAATCATTAACTCTGGTTTTCACCATTAGTACCAGAGTGAGAAAAATAAAATAAACCTAAAGCAAGATGAAAAAAGGTAAAGATTAGAGTAGAAATCAGTGAACTTGAAAGCCAACAATAAAAAGTCAATAAACCAAAAGTTTTTTTAATCAATAAAATTGATAAACCTCCAACAAGTCCAACAAAGAAAGAGGACACAGACACAATAGATGTCCCTCTGATATTAAAATAATAGGACAACATTATAAGCAATTCTGTAGCAATAAATTTGATCAATTAGATAAAATAGACCAATTTCTTGAAAGATACAAACTACCAAAATTCATACTGTGGTTGAATTTAACTGTTACCAGAGCGCAAAATAGTTATTTTAAAGTGAATGATTTTTATCTTTGTCAGCCAGAATGTATTTCCCAAGCTTACTGCACATTTAACAGAGTGTGATTAAGAGGAACATCTGTTTTTTTAAAGAACATACCTAAGGTGAATTCCATTATGGGCCAAAGGTCTACATCCCACTGAAAGGGCAGATGGCTAAATGTTTGGTTTATGATACCAAAAAGAGATATGCTGGAGATATGTTTCTGAATTAGAGATTTCAGCTTACTTCATCATCAACTGGATGAAACTCTATATGCCTCAAGGAAATATCTTGATAAAGTTTTCCTTAGTTTTATGTCTTTCCTGTTCATTATTTTAAATTGTCCTTGACAAGGTAAAGATAGATTTATAATTTGTTTTTTAAGGTTGAATGTGGAAGTTGACTCTGTAATTGTTGCTTTTTTAAATAACTTTTAAAATTTATTTTTTCCTTTAATTTACAAGCAAGCGAAAACTACATAGAGAAGTAAGTCTATACATGGCTTTGAGGAAACCGTGAAACTGTGTCAGCTTTAAATACTGAAAAAAAATATTTGTGGACCATAAGTTTTCTGAATTCAAGATTGTAAGATTCTCCATCTTTTGTTTTTGGTTTCCTTTTTTGTGACTACAGACCGCATACCTCATTGCACAAAAAGTGAGCTAATACTAAATGAAATGGTGAGAGTCTGGATTGCGTGATGTTCATATGGTTTACACAGCAGAGGCAATTGTTGGTGCCAGTTATGTAGTAATATGCTTGAGCAGCTGCCAAAAGAATGAAACTAAGTTTGACTCACAAGCAAGAAAGACATGATGCTTCGAAAGCTTCTGTCTCCCAGGACAAGTGGGTTGCCCATTTTTAATCTGAAGATAGTAATTGGAGCCAATAAATCAAATGGAAGAGGACCCTCTGGCTTCATATATAATCTCTTTAGCCATAATAAAATCATGATCTTAAATTTCTGAATTTTACAAAATTCTCTGGACTTTCAAATGGTGAATAAATGTGTGACTTAAGTGTATAGGCCCATTTTTATCAAATCGCCATGCTGAATATACACATATAAGAAATAAGCTAAACATATGGATTGCCTCATTTATAACAAAACATAGCCACCTCTTCAGTGGAATTAAGCAGATGTTTAAAATTTTTCAACAAATTTTAAAAGTGATTGAAGGCAGGAAATGAAGGAAATGATACCCAATTTAAGCTCTAGGAAGTCTGTAGACAGGCTCTAATTATCTATTATTAAGGCAGCTTGTATAAAGAATAGAAAACTACTATCCAGAAAGGAGGTTTCTTCCTTGTTTGGATTTTTTTGAATTTCAGCCAGATGACAAATGAGGAATCCTTTTTTATTCTCTGTTTATCCCTTTCCTTTTGAGATCTGGTCCTTTCGTTTATTAATTTATTTGTACAAATTTAAACTTTTAGATAGTGGGGAAAAAAAAACAAAAACCCTAAACAGTTCTGATAATTAGCTAGTGTATGCAGCCTGATGAATAGTTTGTAGTCTAAGAAATACTTAGTCATTTGTGTCATATATTCCAATATGTAAGTTATGGAAACTATTAGAAATTCAAAATGTCAGATCCTACTTGATGCTATAGGAAAAGAAAGTTTTATGGTTTTGTTTTTGTTATTGAATGTCAGACTCTGTGTCTTTCTGATTTTTCCATGGCTAAGAAAGACAATAGTGTGACAACCCTTTGTTCCTGGTGGGAGAATCTGTGTTGTGTCAGTGGAGGTCTAGGTCTTTGAATTCCCCAACAGAACTTGTATGTGGGGATCTGGGCTAGAATTAGACAGCAGGAAGGAAACCAAGAAACACAAAGCAGTTTATTAAGTGAAAGTGCACTCTCAAGGTGGGAGATGGGAGAAGAGGAAGGATCCAAGAGGTGGAATTGGCTGCAGGTTGCTTTGGGATGGGATATAATTCAATCTCTTGGGGCTGGGAGAAGCTGTTAGGTACCTTGGGATGCTTTCTAATGGCAGCTACTTCCAATCATTTGAGGGACTTCCCCCCACAGGTTGGGAGGGGGAGTTTTTGACCCTACTGGCACGGCAGCCTTTCTCCCTGAGGTTTGGGGCTATACCTGCAATGCAGATGCACTATAATGAGTCTGGGGGTTCCTGGGGGCAGAGGTGGAAGAGGAGAGCACACCTGTGGCTCATGATCTGTGAGCCTCAAGGTCTTGGAAGCCATGATACCAGGATGTTGTGCCCCAGGCTTTAATGTGTTGCTTATTTATTATAGCTCTTGCCTTCAGTTCATGGCCCTATCATTCTCTTTTAAAGATTTGGGACTCTGCCTTTAGTTTTTCCTTCCCCTGCTCATGTCTAGCTTCTACCTAACACTTTGAAATGCACCTATCAAATTCTCTAGAGCTGGTCAGCTTTGAAGGCTTGAAGTCTCAACTACTTTAGAATTTTGAGAGTAAAAAAAAAAAAAATGTGCTGCAAATACTGAAGAGAGCCTTTATCTGGTGTGTCAGGCGTCTTCCAAGGGTTGGAGTTTGGGCACCCTGAGTCCTCCATGCTCTATGCTCAATCCTATGCTTTGCCACTTAGAAGACTTCTTAAAGTGGAGTGTTTCACGGGCTATGGGCCCTGACAACTATTGACTAGTAAACCCATGACAAAGGAGAAATTAATCCTTTTACCCTGGGAGATAAAGCAAGGAGGAGAAGGAGGAGGAAGAGAGGAGAGAGAGAGAGAAAAGAGAAAAGAAAAGGTCCAGGAAGACCTAGTAGGCAAATGAAAAGTAAAGCAAAATACAGATTAGGCGATCCCTAGCAAAATAGAACACCTGGGGAGAAAGTTCCTCTCAAAAGAGAAATAATAAGAGCACTAAAGAAGTCTTAGGTATAGCAAAAATAAAACTGTGGAACTGAAGAAACAGCCACAAAAATAATAGGAAGCTAAGATTTGGGAAATACTTTCTGATCAATACCGATATTTCACGTCTGTTTTCAACTTGGATTCAATAATAATATCTTCTAAAGTCCCTTCTATATGCAGAAGAGAAGGTGGAAACTCTATCTTCCAGAATCCCCTTTCCTGTGGGGTACCCAGAATCACATGAGATTTGGAAATTACAGGACAAGGAGATTCCGTTGTTTTCCTGAGACAGTTGCATCCTGAGATTATCTTTTACTCCCTGGCCACTTCTTTCCTCCCTGCTCCCTTCCTTCTTACTTTCCTTCCTGCTTCCCCAACCCTGCCTTTTTTTTCCCCTGGCCCTCTCTTGAGAATCCGTTGCTTTGCTGCTGCAGACTGAGGCAGTTCAATACCCTTTTGTATTTGCCAGGTCTTCCGTGATAAAGTGCTACAGACCAAGTAAGTGGTTTCTGCTTGAAGCCCTGCCCCTTCCCTTGCAGATGGCTACCTTCTGTTTGGCCCTCACATGACCATCCCCCTGTACCCTCACATCCCTGATGGATATCCTCACACCTCTCTGAATGCTTGTCTTCTTTCTTGTAAGGACACCTGTGAAATTTATTTAGCATGTTCTGATCTCCTCCTCTTAGAATGACACCAGGAAGATTGGATTCGAGAATAGTGTAATGGGCTTCATTTAACTACTTCTTTAAAGGTTGTTTCCTAAGGTACAGTCACATTCTTAGGTATTGGAGCTAGGGTTTTAACATACCAGTTTTGGAGAGAACCTAATTTAGTCTCTAACACTTGCTTAGAAATTTCTAGGAATTTCAGTGACTTTTTACTGAGCTTCTGAGAACTACTTTGGTTCTTCAGGTTGAGACCTTCAGTGTTTGCCTCACTGACTTGTCACAGTGCTTCACCGAATTGTTATCTTCTTTCTCAGTTTCTGCATAGTTATGGAAATGTCTAATTCCTAGTTTTAAATTTGTACTACTAGACTATAGTGTGTTCTTCCTCCCCCTGCTCTCAATTTATCTATCTGTCCATCATCTTTCTGTCTTTCTCTCTCTCCATATGTATTAATTTGCTAGGGCTTCTATAACAAAGAACCACATACTTTTTGAGTAGGGTTGTATTCTTCTGAAACCTTTCTCTTTGGTTGATGAATGTTTGTCTTCTGTCTTTACCTTGTCTTCCTTCTGTAGCTATCTGTGCTTAAATTTACTCTTCTTAAAAGAACAGCAGTCATACTGATTTTGAGCTCACTCTGATAAACTTGTTATAATTTAGCTGCCTATTTAAAGACCCTGTTTCCAGATAACAGTCTCATTATGAGGTGTTTTAGAACTTCAATATATAAATTTGGGGAACACAATTCAGCCCAGAACTTGGCCTCTAAAAGCCAAGAGTGGTTCTTGGCTTTCTTGCTACAGGTGACAAGAAAATGGGGACTTTATTCACAGAACTACAAGGAAGTGATTGTGCCTAAATCAGGGAGCTTGGAAGAGAATCCTGATCCCTAGATATGAAGAGAAGATCCAGCCAAAACAAAACACTTTGATTTCAGCTTAGTGATATCTGGAGCAGGGGACCTTCCTAACTCAGACACCTGACCATTGACAACAAGGTAAAATAATTTGTGTTTAAGCCACTGAGTTTGTGGTAATCTATTTCATAGTACTGAAAACGAAGACACTCGGCAATGGTCTGTCTGGATATATTTTAGACTGTTAAAATTTGAGGAAGGGTCTTTTTGCATCTAGAACAAAGAGACCAGCATGCTGCTAAACATCCGCCAGTGCACAAGGCAGCCCCTCAAAGCACAGGATTATGAAGCTCTAGAAGTTAGTTGTGTCAGGGTTGAGAAGCCCTGGATTAGGCTATTTTATTAGAATCATCTGTAGCTGGAGGAGGAAAACTGCTTTTGTTAGAATCTTAAGACTGTAACAACTTTCTAGGAATAAATTAGGGACTTTCACTAATTATATAAATTTTGCTTGGGATAGCAGGATACTATTAAATACTCCCCAACGGAGAACATTATTTTCAAAGTTTCCAAACTGAATCTGACACTTCTTACATAGAAGGATTAAGTTGTAAATTATGTTTTGATATTAATAAGAAATTACCACCTATATGAGAAAGTCAAAGGTCATATGTATTACATTTTTCTCAGAATGCTTAAAATGTGTGAGGGGTTTTTTTTCTTTCTTTTTTTTCTTCTGTGCATATGCATTTCACAGGGTCTCTTTGGAAGCATTAAATAGAAGAAGAAATTCAGTATTTGACTTCTGCACTCGCTTCACATTCCATTTTCTTTCTCATCAGGATAGCTTCCTAGGTCCTTGGCAAAATATCTCTTTGAAAAATATGATGCATACCACAGAATTCCAAAGTTTGTGGGTGGTGCCATGAACACATAAAGAGGAGATTATAATACCTTTTATAATCTCAAAGTAAAAGACTCTTTAGGCCCTCAAAGACTTATAAACAAGACAGAAGGATTTGTAATAGTAAACATATAAATAAAAGCGAGAGTTAGTGACATGCTTTAACTACTTACAACTCTTGGACATGATAAATTAAACATTAAATGAGTACAAGTTTGCAGTCCATTTTCATCAATGCTGTTCTTGATTTCTTGCTACTCAGTGGACTCTTTAGGATTATCGCAAGTTTTTAAAGAATTTTTATTTATTTATTTTTAACTTTTTTTAAAAAATATTTTATTTATTTATTTGACAGAGAGAGATCACAAGTAGACGGAGAGGCAGGCAGAGAGAGAGAGAGAGAGAGGGAAGCAGGCTCCCTGCTGAGCGAAGAGCCTGATGCGGGACTGGATCCCAGGACCCTGAGAACATGACCTGAGCTGAAGGCAGCGGCTTAACCCACTGAGCCACCCAGGTGCCCCAAGAATTTTTAATAATAGATAAACATTCTAAAAGTGCAAGATTCCTGTAGGTTAGTACCAGCTGTCAGTCAGTGAGAACACCACATTTGGTATGAATGCCAAAGTTCTCTTTCTGACATGAACCATCAGAACATTTAACAAAGAACAGATAAATGAGCATGAAGAAGGCATTGTGACAAGATTGCAAAAATATGTTGAATATTGAGTTCGATTTATAGGAGATAAAAACAATATAGAAAACCTGATCCATGTTATTTATAAGTCTCTGTCTTGACGGAGTTTTCCCTCTCAAATTAGTATTACAGAATAAGATCTCCCTATCTTCTTAGTCATATTTTCATATCTCTGCAAAGACAAATGTCTCATGTTTTGTGGTTATTCTTTCCTATTAGAGCAGCCCTCAAGGAGAATAGAAAGACAAATAGCAAAAAAACTAAGTAAATGTAAATTTTAATCCAGAAGTGATTTATCTGATAAGCTTAGCTATCTCAAATTTAGAGAATATAAAATATCAAAAGATCTATGAGAGCATCCAAAACAAATGTTAGCATATGCACATGAATAATATGGGCAAGCATATATAGTGTTTTTGTAAATCAGATCCAGTTCTGAGAGCTATCTTTAGGTAGTAACTCATTTAATCCTCATAAAAACCTTATGAGATAAGCACTATGTTTATCTCCATTTGATAAATGAGAAAACTGAAACAGAAATAGTTTCAGTACCTTTTCTGAGTAAGTTCAGCCAGTAAGGGGCTTAGGAAATATTTTAACAAGAGTCCTTACAGTTAGCTGGTTCGAGTGATTAATCTCCAAGTCTCTATTTAAGCTTTATTCGAACATTTATTTAGTATTTAGTGTTTATAGTGCCCTGACCTGACTGCTTGGCAGATAAAGATAAATAAGACAGGTATGTAAATGAGTACACCTCATTTTAATGCATGTTGTGATAGGAACACAAAGAAGGGATTATTACTTGACAAATAACGAAAGGAAAAACAAGAAGGCAGTTATGTTAACAATAAACAGTTTTATATATTTCAACTTCACATAGCCATTTGAACATATTGACGCTGTCAGTTGTATTCAGAATGATGGCCTCAAGTTACGAGAGAACATTTAATCTATGTTCACAGAATTTTGGTTAAAAAAGAAAGCAGTACATTTATAAACATTTATTCTGGATAGCATATTTATGTTTTGGTCTAAATTCTTAAATTTTTCATTGTATTTTGGAAGTGTTCCCCACCCCCCCATGGTTGTTCCTAGAGTTTACCACATACATTTTAGTTTATCAGAATCTATTTGAGGGACACCTGGTGGCTCTCTTGGTTAAGCATCTGCCTTTGGCTCCGATTTTGATCCTGGGGTCTGGGGATCCAGCCCTTCATCTGGCTCCCTGCTTGCCCCCTTCCCTCTCCCCCTCACCTTCCCCACACCCCACATCCCCTCATGCTTTTTCTTTCACACTTTCAAATAAATAAATAAAATCTTAAAATCTACTTGAGATTTATACTAATTATTATTATTATTATACATATTATTATTATACATATCCTACTATTATACATATTGCATCTATATATGCTACAAAATCAACACTACATTACTACTACTTTGTATAATTTCATGTTGATTATATAAACTGAGAAAAGAAGGGAAACAAATGTGTGTTTCTATATTTTATTATGTGTACCATCTTATTTACATTTATGGTTCATTTATTCCTGTGAGTTAGAGTTTTTTAATTTTTAAAATTTTTATTATTTTTATTTTTTATTAAGTTTTTAATTTTAATCCCAATATAGTTGACGTATAGTCTTATATTCATTTCAGGTGTACAATATAGTGATATAACAATTTTTTATATATTACCCTGTGGTCATCATGATAAATGTGCTCTTAAATCTTTATCACGTATTTCACTCATTACCCCACCCACCTCTCCTTTGGTAACTGTCAGCTTTTTCTCTATATTTAAGAGTCTCTTTCTTGATTTTTCTCTCTCTCTCTTCACCCCTATCCTTTTCTTTTGCTCCTTTCTTTTGTTTCTTAAATTCCACATGTTACTGAAATCATTGAATCTTTGACTGACTTACTTCACCTAGCATTATACTCTCCAGTTCTATCCGTGATGTTGCAAATGGCAAGATTTCATGCTTTATGACTAAATAATATTCCATTGTGTGTGTGTGTATATATATATGTGTATATATATATATATATATACATATATATATATATATGTATATATATATATATATATACCATTTCATCTTTATCCATTCTCCTATTGTTGGATATTGGGCTGCTTCCATAATTTGGCTGTGTAAATAATGCTGCAATAAACGTAGGGTGTATGTATCCTTTTGAATTGGTGTTTTTCTATTTTGGTGGTAAGTATCCAATACTGTGCTTACTGAATCTTAAGGTAGTTCTATATTTTTAACCCCCCCCCCTGAGATTTATTTATTTGAAAGAGAGAGAGAACATGAGCAAGAAGGGCAGAGGAGAGAGAAGACTTTGTGCTGAGCAGGGTCCCCAATGCAGGGCTCGATCCAAGACCCTAAGATCATGACCTGAGTTGAAACCAAGAGTTGGATGCTTTTCCAACTGTACCAAACAGGTGCCCCCATTTTTAACTTTATGAGGGACCTCCAAACTGTTTCCCGCAGTGAATACACCAGTTTGCATTCTCACCAACAGTGCACAAAGATACCTTTTTCTCCACATCCTCACCAACATCTGTTGTTTCTTGTGCTGTGGACGTGAGTCATTTTGACAGGTGTGTGGTGATATCCCATTGGAGTTTTGAATTTTCATTTCCATGATGATGAGTGATTTTGAAAATCTTTTCATGTGTGTATTGGTCATCTGGATGTCTTTTTTGGAGAAATGTCTGTCCTCTACCCTTTTTTTACTGAGCTATTTGATTTTTAGGTGTTGAGTTTTGTCAATTCTCCATAAATTTTGGATATTAACCCTTTATTGGATAAGTCATTCACAGATATCTTCTCCCATTCAGTACACTGCCTTTTAGTTTTGTTGAGTGATTCCTTTGCTGTGCAGAAACTTTTTATTTTGATATAGTCCCAACAGTTTATTTTTCTTTTATTTCCCTTGCCTCAGGAGACATATCGAGAAAAATGTTGTTGTAGCCAAAGTCAGAGAAATTACTGCCTGTCCCCTTTTTTAGGATTTTTATGCTTTCAGTTCTCATATTTAAGTCTTCAGTACATTTTGAGTTTATTTTTGCATGTGGTGAAAGAAATTTGTCCCGTTTCATTCTTTTGCACGTAGCCAACACCATTGGAATGACTTTCTTTTTCCCATTGCATATTCTTTCCTTGTTGAAGATTAATTGACCTTTTAATTGTGAGTTTATTTCTGGTTTTTAAATTCTGTTCCACTGATCTTTGTGCCTGTTTTTTGTGCCAGTACCCTATTGTTTTGATTACTACAGCTTTGGAATATAACTTGAAATCTGGAATTGTGATACCTCCAGTTTTGTCTTTCTTTTTCAACATTGCTTTGGCTATTCAGGATCTTTTATGGTTCCAGACAAATTTTATGATTGCTTATTCTAGTTCCGTGAAAAATACTATTGGCATTTTGATAAGGATTGCATTAAATGTGTAGATTGGTTTGGGTGTTATAGACATTTTAACAGTATTTGTTCTATGAGCATGGAATGTATTTCCATTTCTTTGTATCTTCTTTGATTTCTTTCATCAGTGTTATATAGTTTCCAGGGTACATGTCTTTCACCTCCGTGGTTATGTTTATTCCTAGGTATTTTAATATCTTTGGTATAATTGTAAGTAGGATTGTTTTCTTAATTTCTCATTCTCTGCTTCATTATTAGTGTATACAAAGACAGCAGATTTTTATATATTGATTTTGTATCTTGGTAATTTACTGAATGATTTTTTTAAATGGATTATTGGGTTCAGTCTGCTGGTATTTTTTTGAGGATTTTTGCATCTTTATCAGAGATACTGGCTTGCAGTTCTTTCTTAAAGTAGTGGTGTTGTTATCTGATATGGATATCAGGGTAATATTGGCCTCATAGATTGAATTCAGAAGGTTATCTTCTACTTCTACTTTTTGAAGTAGTTTGAGAAGAGTAAGTATTAACTCTTCTTTAAATGTTTGGGAGAATTTGCCTATGAAACCATCTGGTCCTGGACTTTTGTTTGTTGTAAGTTTGATTACTGATTCAATTTCATCGCCGATAATTGGTTGATTCACATTTTCTCTATCTTCCTGCTTCAGCTTTAGTAGTTTATATGTTTCTAGGAATTTACTCATTTCTTCTAGGTTGTCCAATTTGTTGACATGTAGGTTTTCATAATATTCTCTTAAATTTTTTTGTATGCCTGTGGTATTGGTTATAATTTCTCCTCTTTTATTTGTGATTTTGAGTCCTCCCCTCCTTCCTCCTTTCCTTCGTTTCTTTCTTTCTTTCACTCTTTCTCTCTTCCTCTTTCTTTCTTTCTCTCTCTCCTTCCTTCCAACTCCGTTCTTTCTTTCTCTCTCTCTCTCATTCTTTTTATTTCTTTGTTTCTCTCTCTCTCTCTTTTCTCTCTTCTTCTTTCTTGCTCCCTTTCTCTTTCTTTCTTTCTCTGTCCTTCCTCCCTCCTTCCCCCCCCCTTTTTTCTCTCTCTTTCTTCTTCTTTTTTTATTCTTTCATTTATTCTTTCATTTGTTCTTTTGTTCTGGCTGGAGATTGATCAATTTTTCTCAGTCTTTCCAAATGATCAGCTCCTGATTTTGTTGATCTGTTCTATTGTTTAGTTTGTTTGTTTATGTAGTTTCTATATCATTTCTTTCTGCTTTAATCTTTATTATTTCCTTCCTGCTGCTGGTTTTGGGTTTTGGTTGTTGCTCTTTTTCTAGCTTCTTTAGCTGTAAAGTTAAGTTGTTTATTTGCGGTTTTTCATGCATTTGAAGGTAGGCCCATATTTGCTAAACAACAACAACAAACAAAAAGAAAGCTTTTGCTGCATCTCAAAATTATTGAACTATGTGTGGTTTTTTCTTGCACTTGTTTCCATGTACCTTTTTTTTTTTAAGATACTATTTGTTGGGTGCCTGGGTGGCTCAGTGGGTTAAGCCGCTGCCTTCAGCTCGGGTCATGATCTCAGGGTCCTGGGATCGAGTCCCGCATCGGGCTCTCTGCTCAGCAGGGAGCCTGCTTCCCTCTCTCTCTCTCTGCCTGCTTCTCCATCTACTTGTGATTTTTGTCAAATAAATAAATAAAATCTTAAAAAAAAAAAAAGATATTATTTGTTTATTTGCCAGACAGAGACAACAAGTAGGCAGAGAGGCAGGCAGAGAGAGAAGGAAGCAGGGTCTCTGCTGAGCAGAGAGCCCAGATGTGGGGCTCGATCCCTGGACCCTAGGACCATGACTGGAGCTGAAGGCAGAGGCTTTAACCCACCGAGCCACCCAGGCGCTCCATGTTTCCATGTACTTTTTAATTTATTCTATGATTTCTTGGTTGGTCTGTTCATCATTTAGTAGCATTTTATTTCACCTCCACATATTTATGCTCTTTCCAGATTTTTTTGTGGTTGATTTTTAATTTAATAACATTGTGGTCAGAAAACTTGCATTTTATGACTTTCTTCTTTGTGAATTTGTTGAGACTTGTTTTGTGGCCTAATGTGGTGTAGAGAATGTTTCATGTGAACTTGAAAAGAATGTGTATTTTAATGTTTTAGAATGGAATATTTTGAATACATCTTAAAATCCGTGTGGTCTGGTGTGTCATTCAAAGCCACTGTTTGCATGTTGGTTTTCTGTTTGGATGATCTGTGCATTGATGTAAGTGGGGTGTTAATTGCTATTATTGTATTACTATTGTATTATTGTATTACTATTATTGTAGTAGTATTGATTAGTTCCTTTATGTTTGTTATTACCTCTTTTATTTATTTGGATGCTCCCATGTTGAGTATATAAATATTTACAATTGTTATATCTTCCCTTTTTTATTATTTGTGTTCTTCTTTATCTCTTGTTACAGTTTTTGTTTTAAAATATATTTTGTCTGATAAAAGTATTGCTACTCTGGCTTTCTTTTGATATCTTTTTGCATGATAAATAATTCTTTATCCTCTCACTTTCAACCTGCAGGTGTTTTTAAGTCTGAAGTGAGTCTCTTGGAGGCAGCATATAGGTGGGTCTTGTTTATTATTCACCCTCTTACCCTGTATCTTTTGGTTGGAGTGTTTACTCCATTTATATTCAAGGTACTTATTGATAAATATATATTTAATGCCATTTTGTTACTTTGTGGTTGTTTTTTTTGTTTGTTTGTTTGTTTGTTTGTTTTTCTGATTCTTCTCTTGATCTCTTCCATGGTTTGTTGACTTTCTTTAGTGATATACTTGGATTAACTTCTCTTTATTCTTTGTATATATTACTGCTTTTTAATTTGTGGTTACCTTTAGGGTTTGTGCTGGGAAAGGGGAACCTCAGCACTGGGCCTGAGGCAAGTGTGATGGGCAAGGGTAGATCCACTAAAGTGTGGGGAGTTGGGCTAGGTGTAACAAGTTAGACAGCTAGTGTGAGCACCAGGCTTATTCCTTCAGGTGACCGTGTGCCAGCAGCATGGAGAGAAATGGCTCCTGAAAGCTCATTTGTTCTTAGAACAAGAGGCTTTGAAAGCAGGAGGGTCTGAATTTTAGGAGTTCTTACAACCTTCACATCAGTATAAATAACTCAGAAAATGACCAGAAGACTGGAAGAACAAACTTCACAGCTAAAGGTAAAGAAGAGGACACATGGAAGAAGGTAGGAAGGGAGATGTAGTTTGTGAGAGAAGGGGATATTGCTGTCCATGGTAGGGAGTGAACTGGGGGCACAGTGAAAGGTGAAAAACAGACTATTACACTGGGGAGCCTAGCAGGGGAAGGTAAATCCCCATAACATTTGAAATCTACCTGTTGAATCTGACATTTGTTTTCTCTAGTCTCTTTCCTTGATCTATTAGTGCATGTGTTTCATTTGATATTATATCTCACATGTTACACTACCCTAATTAATGATTGATTGCCATAGAGTTTTGGCAGTGTCTTGGTATACAAATTGCTCAACAGTCAGATCTAGTTTAATTCAGGAATTAAATTAAGGCCAGTCTGAAATTTCTTCTGACCCTAGCAGAGCTATTTTTAGCTATCTTTTACTTTTTCTCTCTGATGAAATAGACGGTTTATGGTTTAACTCATTGTTCTTGATTAAATTATTATTTTTAAGAGTGTCCTTATAAGTGAACTTCCCCACACTCCATTTCCAATAAATCCAAACCTTGGGGAGTGCTTTGGAGCTCTCAATTTTTGTGGATATCCTATCTTTTGGGAAAACTCCTTGGGCTAATAGTCTTTGTGCTGAACGTGACTGTAGCCTATGATTCCCCCCTTGTGTCTCCCAACATGGAAGGTATTTTGCTCATTAAGGAAACTATATTTTTGGCTGGCTGTGCCTGATATAGAACCTCTATGCCATGTATAAGGAATTGGTAGAGGAAGGAAGCTCCTGACCTGTTGGATGTACTCATCAGACACTTAATCTCTTCAGTTTAGTGTTGGAGGTGATGAGAATAGTTGGTGGCCTGGTCCTCACAGGTATGGTAACTCTTGATTGGGAGATGGGGACAAGAAACGCTCTGTCCTCTTGACCACACCCACATTACACATGTGTACCTTCCATTAAGGTGACCTGGGTGGTGAGAGGGAGGGAGTTATTTGCAGCTCTAATGCACAAACTCCCACTGTTCTTGTAGAATTTCAGATTTTCTTAAATAATTTTTTCTTTGATATATGCCCTTAGTATGCCCTTAGGGCAATTTTTAGAGATATAATTTATTTATATAAATGGTTTTCACCAACTTTGATTGTTTTTTTAATGGAGAATTTCTGTAGAGTGCCTCATGGTACCATCATAGATATAGAAGAAATTCTTTTTTTTTTTTTTTTTTAAGATTTTATTTACTTATTTGAGAGAGGGAGACATGCACTGGGGAAGGGATAGAAGAAAAGGGAGAAGGAGAATCCCGCTGAGCTTGGAGCCAGATGCAGGGCTCAATCCTGGGACCCTGAGATCATGGCCTGAGCTGAAAGCAGATGCTTAACTGACTGAACCACCCAGGTGCCCATAAATTCTTATTCTTTTAAAAATACTTAAAGTTATCTGAATATTTCATTCATGTAAAGAATAATATCCTTTCTCAGTAATGTGAGATAAATGAGGTATAGCCATAAATGCTTAAAATCAATTTAAGAGTATACTAATTCTATTTATCTTGGTCAAAATACAACTTAAAATAAAATGAAAGACATTAAAATTCTCGAATCTAGTTTGCTGTTGCCAGCAGCTCAGACACATATTTGTAAATACCATAGGAACTCCACAACATGTTCTTGAAAATTGGTCACTTGCCTATTATTATAATTTTCACATTACATTACCTGTCATCCTTCCTCTTTCATCCCACCAAGCCCACAGAGTTCATTTCTTTCAGAGCATTTTGGGTCACTTCTTAATCCTCACCAACACCATCATTATAATAATGTCTATTATTCCTTTTATTCCAAGAATTTCAAACTCAATTTATTTTTCTCCTGGGATGAACATCAAGAAGATTGGTCTAGTTCATTTGATAAATGGATTAAAAAATATTGGTTTGAATTAATTTATTATATGAACATTATTAGATACTTCCTTTGTGTCAATTACTATTCTAAGCATAGGAAACTCAATGAGAGATAAGGTATGATGTTAGCTTTTAGTGAGCTTACTATAATTTACTAATCAAGGAGAGTTTAGAAAATATACAAATGTAATATTTTTATTATAAAAAGTAAGGAATTTTTAAATTTAATAGAGTTCAATTGGTTCGCAAAGAAATAGGTTTCTATTTGAACTGGAAGCTGCTATACAGCTTCCTATTGTTGGTTTATCTCAACATAAGGATTCAGTAGTCTAGGCGTAGTTGCAAAATAAAGGTAGTTTGAGATGAGCACATAGTTCCATTTGATTGTTTTCTAGGTGATTGGCATCAGAATGTGAAGAGAAAAACTCTAGAGAGTTAGAAAGTGACCAGATTATGATGTTCTTCATACTCCATTAAGAACTTTTCACTTTAGTAGACAAGAGAAAGCAACTGCATGAATATAGTTTGAAGTTGGGACATAATTGGAATCACATTTTCATTGTTGTTATCATTGGTTCTAGAAATATTTCTTTGCCAAATTTTGGAAGATAAAATACCTAATCTATTGAAGAGACTATAGTAATAGTCCAGATAATAGACAGCACCAGTGCAGATGGAGTAGAAAGTGTAGATATATAAGTTATTAATAAGGTAGAAGAAATAAGACTGCATTACCGATTTATATACCAGCTAAGAAGTATAAAAGATGTGAAGACGTATTCTAGATTCCATGATTGTGTGACCACACTGATGGTGATGTAATGAAAGAGCATTGATTTTTGGAGGAAATAGCAATGCTTTTGACTGTAAATACTGTGGTTTTGATAGACACATGGAACACCAGTTACTCATGCTTGGTAGGTAGTTGAATGTATAGGATTGAAGTGCAGAGGAATGATCCATGCTAGAGATACTTATTTGGAAGTCATTCACCTAGAGGAATTCATGAAGTCATAAAAAGTGTAGAAAATATCAGTTTAAAAATGTGAAGTCTAAAGGACAGAACTCTGTGGGAAAGCTACATTTAAGGTGAAGGCAACAGAGAAATAATTTAGGAAAGTCGTCTAACTTTCCTATATTAACGGTTATCTAATCATTTTTTTTGTTAATTAATTTATTTATTAAATGATAAATTAAGGTCAACAGATAAATTTCCTGGTTTGTTCTAAATTGGAGAACCATAAGGTACATGCTAATGCAAGCTAATATCTTAGAAAAGACTTGCATAGAAACTGTCCACATTTCATTAGAGAAACAAATTAATATAATAAGAGATTCTTTTAAAAAGTGTAAGTACATGTATGTATCTGTAATTAAAGATCTGCTCTAAAAGCTTTACTTAAGTGAATTAACAAATACATCTAATAAATTTGTCAAGACTCCAATTCAAAATGCCTTAGTTAATTCTCCTAGACAAATGAAAGCATATGTTGACCTTCATTTATAGTTATTTATTAATTCATTGAAGATTTATACTCTGCTTACATTTTTACCAATGTTTTTATATGTGGGGATTATATTTTCAAGAGATTAGATAAGTCGTTATATAAGGCTATGGACAAACAGGCCTTTTAATTCTTTCCAAATACTAATTTTTAGATATAATCATCTTATAAAGAAAATAATTAAAACATTTACCTATCTGCTAGACTTTTACAATATATGAAGTTCTATGCTTGATAATTTATAATTCTTTACATTTTACTATGCTTTAAAATTCTATGAGAAAGCATTTTTTAAACTCATCTACACTTTGGAATATATGGAATGCAAGTGGTTTGCCTGTATTCTATAGTTAATAAGAGATTAGAGGGAATTTGAACCAGTTGTGTTTGATTCCCAGCCGTGTCTGTTCTTTAGTAGTAGTATATTATATTGCCAACAAGTCTGGTTCTCTATAAGCCCACAAGGCACAAAGAAAATACATGTACAGCTCTTCTAAAAAAAAAAAAAATTGTTTCTATTGGTCATAAAGTCCATTACATATAGTTTCCCATTAACTATATGATTTTTAGTAATTTCCACATAGCCAACTATTTCTTCATTGAGAGCTAGCAAATTAGAAGTTGATTTATGCTTTGAGACTACATATGTATACATGGAAATCCCTTTAGATATTCATATAGATACACACATATATAAACATACAGATATTTGGGTATCTTTGTTTTAGTCTTTGAGTAAGTACAAATAATTAACTGTACACAAGTTTATTCCATTATACTGCCAGCCCCTTCTTTTCCAAAGAAGAACAAAAGTTACATACCAAATGTTGTTAAAAGGTAGTGACACTCTATAAGAAGAATTTTAAGTATTACAAAGCAGAAAGTGATTGAGAATAAGAAATGAAATGTAGATGGGATTTTCCTGTCAGGCTTATGCTAAAGTTCCAGCTTTGCTTCTCACTAGTGACGATCTTGAGACAGTTATTTTAAAGTAAAGTTCTATGTTAAAAAATAATACTCCTAGTGCCTTCAGTTTTTGTATAAAAGTCTTGCGTTTTATGCAAGCATTGGCAACATTGAATTAGTATAAGTTTTGCACCCTGATTTTCTCTCTTTATGTATATAGCCAGAGACAGAGACAGAGAGTGGGGGAATGTGAGAAAGGAGGTTAGGGGAGGGAAAGTGTATGTTTGAGAGAGATAAATGCCATAATGAAGCAAATATTCATATATATATTCAGCATCTTGCAGCTGTAAAAATATAGGTATAACTAATTACCTTGCAAATGTTTGAAATTTTACTTTTGTATGTAGGCTGTGCACCAAAATTGCCATTTTTTTTTAAAGTTAATGTAGAATTCATGACTGACTAAAGGAAATGTTATGTTTTGATGAACATTCTGTTTTCACTAAAATACACAATATGATCCTGGTGAAAATTTGGGAGGGTTGAACTTTTAACCATAAAATAAATATACTTAAGTTACTGAGACTTTACCTTCTTCCTTTCTGAGCTGGAAGATTTCCATAACGATGCTTGAATTTGAAGACCTCACAACTAGGATCTGTTTTCTACAGAGACTTGACTGGAAATCCTACGCAGAGGGAAAACATTGTATGCCATATATGGTGATATAGCATAGTTCCTATTTTTGAACCAGATGGACTAAAGATAAAATGATGAAATGCAAGTTTTTTCTTAATATACTTAGCAGTATGTCAAATAAAACCGTTCCTGTCTATTCATCCACTTATCTTTTCTGTTTAAAAATTATTCTTGCTGAGACAGAGGAGTTTGAAAAAGCTGGACCTGGCTATGGAGATTTTTGAAAAGGGAACATTTTTTATGACTATTGTTATATCCTTCATCTCATCAATGGGAAATGAGGAAACTAAGGATTATAAGCTGTTAAGTTTTCACAAACAATAGCTAGGAGAAGACTGAGGGCAAGGGGCAGTAGGACTGTGCAGCCAGAAACATTATTTCCCATTCCTAGCCAATGAAGTGTATTTTATTGGAAAATATCACTGCCGTTCCTCACTGTGCATATCATACACACTTTTTAAATTACCTAGTGAAGTAGCAGCATTAAAATATCTTGAAAGTGTGTTTTGTCAGTATTTCCTTAAAGAACTTGAAAAAAATCCTGTCTTTCATGATTGATATATTTCTGTAGATATTTAGTTTAAGTATACAATTTGATTCTTTCCTTTGTACCTAGAAATCCTGTTTCATTTCTCATCCTTAACCTCTCTTCCCTCCAGTTGCTAATATGCTGCTATGATGCTGTAATTTCATCTGCAAATCTTCATGATTAATACATTCATGCCAAATTATTTATTTTTTAAAAGATTTTATTTTTATGCAATCTCTACACCCAGTGTGAAGCTCAAACTCAAGGCCCCAAGACAAGTTGAATACTTTACCAACTGAGCTAGCCTGGTGCCCCATAGCAAATAATTTATGATGCCAACATTATTACTCATGGACTCATTCTAATCTTTCATAGTTTCGTGCCTTTGTAACAGTGATTTTTCCCACCTTGCAGCTCTACTACTTCATCTATCAACTATTTTATCAAAAGTCACTTCCATTGTGAGGAGTTCAAGACCTTTCTAGGAAAAACTACTTGCCTCCTCCCCATGGTTCTACAATGCTTTGCACATGCTGCCATTGTAGCATTTTTCATTATGTGTCTAGGTGTGTCTAGAACACCTAAACACTTAGAACATCTAGAATATACACTGTACTCCAATCACCAAGCATAATTGTGGGTGCAAAATAGGCAGCAAAAATGCTCAAAATGCTTTGTATGTAGAGAGATAGGGTGTATATGTGCTTATGAAGAAGAGCTAAAGAACACTAGTAAAGAACTAGGGTTTGGAGGAAGGTGGGAGTGAAAATAGAGAGTCTGTCAAATATTGCCTATTTCACAGCTTTGTCTGTGGAAAAAAAGCTATTTAAAATAAAAAAACACAATTTTCTTCTTATATACATGCCATAACCTTGATATGTGTTACCTTATTTGAATGTAAGACTATTCAAAGAACTAATATTTTAATCAATTGTTATCACATTGAGTCAAATAAATATTTACCCCCCAAAAAAAGCAAATTAAAAAAATATATATTGGAATTAAAGTACATATTTACTATATTTTCTGAAGTCCTATTTTATTAAAAATATATTATAATTTGGTCCATATATTTTAAAAGTGATATTACAATGCCCTACATATTTTAAAGCCTAAAAATAATTGTGCTGAATTCATTGTCAACCTAATGGAATATACAGGAAATGGTAATTTAAATAAAAACAAATAAGATTTTGAAAAAAATTCAATGACTGCCAAAAAGACACAGGTTTTATTTTCCTCTCATTTGGTTATCTGAGTATGCCTCTTGTATTCTAAATTCTCTTTGAATACCATTTGATCTATGCTTATAATAAAAATAAGAATGCATATAAGCAAACTTAATATAATTTGGTAGTTTCAATGCATAAAGTCTAGAAAATATGTATTATGTATACATATATATCTAGTTTCTATGGTGACCTGGTCACTTGGAATATAGTTTTGCATGAACAATAGTACACAGTCATCACTTTGAATTTCCTGACCTATCTTTTCTGCTTAAATGCTGCATTAGCAGATTTTAGTAGCTAATGTTTAGCATATCTTATAAATTGTATTAATGTTGTCTGTCTGGAGCTCAACAGTTATTTCAGAAAAAAGAAGTTCAGGTCTCTTGGAAAAGTTTTATTTTGGCTTTATAGAAACCTTGAGATTATAGAAAACAAAATAAATATGAAAGATATTGTATATTACACATTTTATTTAATTACCCATAGCTTTTTAAAAAAATAACTTATTATTTTTAATTAACATATAACGTGTTATTTGTTTCAGGAGTTTAGGTCTGTGAATCGTCAGTCTTACACAATTCACAGCACTCACCATAGCACATACCCTCCCAATGTCCATAACCCAGCCACACTCAGTTTGTTTCTTGAGATTGAGATTAAGAGTCTCTTATGGTTTGTCTCCCTCCCTGGTCCCATCGTGTTTCATTTTTCCCTCCCTTCCCCCTGCCAGGACCCCTCACCCTGCCTCTCAAATTCCTCATATCAGAGAGATCATATGATAATTGTCTTTCTCTGATTGACTTATTTCACTTAGCATAATACCTTCTAGTTCCATCTGCATAGTTGCAAATGGCAAGATTTTGTGTTTTTTTGATGGCTGCATAGTATCCAATTGTATATATATATACTACATCTTCTTTTTTTTTAATATTTTTTATTTATTTATCTGACAGACAGAGATCACAAGTAGGCAGAGAGGCAGGCAGAGAGAGAGAGGAGGAAGCAGGCTCCCCACCAAGGAGAGAGCCCGATGTGGGGCTCGATCCCAGGACCCTGGGATTATGATGCGAGCTGAAGGCAAAGGCTTTACCCTCTGAGCCACCCAGGGGCCCCAGTATACCACATCTTTTTTATCCATTCATCTGTTGATGGACATTTAGGTTCTTTCCACAGTTTGGCTATTGTGGACATTGCTGCTATAAACACTGGGGTGCATGTGCCCCTTTGAATAGCTTTTAAGCTACAAATAAAGAGAAAACCAATATTTTGTATTTATAAGCCTAGGATTAAAAGACATTTGAGGCAGTGTCAATATGAAGTTTATAATACCAGAGACAGAACACTGGCGCAGACCCCCCTGGGTCTCAATGTCAGGTCTGTTACTACTACTCATTCTGTATGATGCAAAGTAATAAACTCTTCAAATTCTCATTTACCTTGTCCATAAAATATGTAATAAAAAGATAAAATTTTATTTTCTATTGAATTCTTTAAGTCTAAAGACTTGTATAAACTTCAGATTAAAAAATAGCAATATAGGGGCCCCTGGGTGGCTCAGTGGGTTAAGCCGCTGCCTTCGGCTCAGGTCATTGTCTCAGGGTCCTGGGATCGAGCCCTGCATCGGGCTCTCTGTTCAGCAGGGGGTCTGCTTCCCCCTGTCTCTCTCTGCCTGCCTCTCTGCCTGCTTGTCATCTCTTTCTGTCAAATAAATAAATAAAATCTTTTGAAAAAATAGCAATATATTTTTTAAAAGTCTTAATTATGTTTTATAATAGTGAAATAAAATTTAAAAGTATGCTTGCAGATCTGTGGCATATGATAAAATAAATATTTTATTAAGTAATAAACACTGTGGGATGTGTATATAAAAATAAATGTGTATATGTAGAAGCATGTTAAAATGCACAAAAATTGATTGTATTGAGGACAGTTGTATAAAAATGAGAGCTCATACACTAAGGTTCAAAGATGTCAGGTTAAATTAAAATAGTGAGCTAAGTGTCATATGCTTTTTATTGCATTTGTTTATCTGTTCTATTATATTTGGTTAAATATGTAATATTTTAAAAAGAAACACATAACTGATGTTTTTTTTTGCAGTACTAAAGTAGCAACAAATAGAGTCATAAGAATTTAAGATCACTTCCTAATTGTGGGGAAATAAAAGAATACTCTGACCTGAGTGCAGCCTTGATTGGGGTACACAAGAAGGAAAACATAATATCCTTAAGATCATAAAACAGTTAAGAGGATATACCTCTGTGTTGGATGCACTTTGGGTTCACATCTGGTTTTACCTAAACCTCGGTAAATTTAGATGAGTTAGTTAACTTCCATTAAAATTGGTTATGTCATATGGAATATGGATAATATTGTGGATAATATGAAATACCCTATAAAATCAATGTGAACATCATAAGTAAATGTGTGAAGTTCTTATCATAATAGGTAACTAGTAAGTACCATCCTTTCAATAATATCATATTGTAATTTATTATACAGAAGCTAGAGGATATTTGTTTTTGCTTCTAGAGATTTAGAAACAGAAAGTTGTAATACGGTCATCCTAATATTAAAAATGTTTTATGTTTCATTAAGGCTTAATGGGTTTTGCTATGATATTTTATACAGAAGTGGATGGCATTAAAAGAGAATCATTTAATGTAATATAACATGCAATAGTTGTTTTTTTTTTGTTTTTGTTTGTTTCTTTTTTTGTTTTTTATTTTTGGCTTGGCTTGGTTTGGCTTGGCTTGGCTTCTCTATATATTACCAAGATGCATAATGTAATTAAAAAGCAGGGAAAATATAATATTAATATAATATTTCTGGAAGCTAGTTGTAAAGGAAGATGGCAGTAACTCTAGGAGTTTGAGTGATTGCTGTGGGAATATTGGAAGAAGTGAAATGGTTACCAATTGCAATGAAAGGAATTTAGTAACAAGAATTATTTGACACTAGGACTACAGAAAAATGTTGTGCAGTCATTTAATCCTGAAGCTTTGTTGAAACAAGTAAATGAGAATATGGTTAGAAGATTAGGGAAGAGTGCTTTCAAAAAATGTTTTAAGTGCATTCACTAATCTGGGGTGAAAAGTGTTTATGGGTTCATTGTCACAGATGGTTAGGAGAAATATGAAAACTAAAATAGGCATATCCACCTATACCTGACATTTAGCACCAAGCATCTGATGTCCTTAAAATTTATTATTTAAATCTTAAGGTAAAGAGTCATGTGTATGTGTGCACATGGGTGTATTACGTGTATACTTATATGTATGTGTGTGTATGTGTAGAATAGAGAGGTCACTAACTCTGGGAAATCAGACACTTCTTAAAGGAGAAATGAAGAGAATAGTTGACATTAAAATTACCATTTGAAAGTAATCTTTCTCAAAGTATGACTACAGTGTGGGCTGCATTCACCATTGTAAGAGAAGCAGAGGAAGAGTAGTAGACACTTTGGAGATGAAGTGTATGTGATGGGCAGAAGAAAAAAGAGTGAAGAATTTTCAGCATGATCCATTTGATAAAATCACATTATTAATTTTCATAAGTAAAAAAATTATAAAACAGGAAAAATAAGGTCTATAAATTTTTTTTTCCTAAGAGAAGGAACTTAATACATACTTGCTAGGATTCAAATGTAGAAAGAAAGGTAGGTTAGATAGATATTCCTTGTTTAGGCTAATTTTGCTAAAGCATCTGGGGCTCTATAGATATCCCCAAGTTGATAAGTTACAAAAATTCCTTATTTCCCATGTAAGTAGAGAAAGCAGTGAACACATCTAAACTACTGTTGCTAACAATAAGAGTTAAGTGACATTGTAGATAATTGAAAGGAGAGGAAAGGTGTATTAATCTTTTAAAATCTTTGAAAGTTAGAATTTGAAATTCCAATTATTATTATAGGATTTCTGTTCCCTTAGTGCTCATGGTTCTGGGTCACAGCGCTTCCAAGAATGAAGAGGTAGACCAGATGAAGATTGGTGGGCAGCAAGGCGAAGTTTATTGAGCAATAGTACACAGCTCCTGTAGAGGGAGGGGACCTGAGAGGGTTGCTGTTTTGGCATTTAAATATAGGGGTTTTTATAAGCTCTTTTGCAGAACTATTTTAAGTAAGTAGAGTGGAGGTCCCCTGCAGATAAGCTGCTAAGGTATGCCAATCAGGATTTTGATCATATACCCCTTTACCTATCAAGTTATTGTTCATGTGCTGGTAGTCTTTTGGGCTGATGTTTCAGGACTAAGAGCCTCAATTTGTGATAGTGACCAGTGTTTTATGGTTAATTGTTTTGTCTCAAGATGTTTTGCAGAAGTCACTTCTGCAGAGGCTGCTAGACAGGATGTTATTGTGGTTTTGTCTAAGCTGTAGAACAGGATGCTAGTATGGGTTCATATTAGTTGTTCTAGCTCTCTTTTTGTTGTTGTTGTTATTGTTGTTGTTGGGAAGTATGGCCCTGACTACCTAATTGTTCAACTAGTTCTTAACTTTCTGATTGTATGTTTATACTCAAAGTATAGAGTTCTATAAAAACACAGTGGGCACTGAAACATTCCTTTCATAAATAATACAAGAATTATATCCCATTCATTTATTTGCCAATTATTTTATGCTACTGGAATTCTTTTCATTGAATATCGGTTTATAATAACTTAAATCTCTGGGTGAAGAATATGAAAATCCAATTTATAGGAAGTTATCATAGTGATGATGTTTTTGGTATTTGGCTTCTATTTTTGAAAGCAAAGGTTAATTGGTCAAATGTATGAAACATTGATTCAAGGAAGCACTAATATCAATAGTAAGAACCAAATGAACTTTGTGAACTTTGTCTAGAAAGTTCAGAGTACAATTGAGGTATAGAAATATAAGACATTAACTCTCTAACCAAACCCTGAACGTATTCTTTCCTTATCCCTATTCAACACAAGGATGCCAGAATTGTCTGAAAAACATTTACTGTTATATCTGCATTGCTTAGCATTATACTTTCTTTAATAAATGATGTCGGGAAAACTATATATCCACATACAAAAGAATGAAACCAGACCCTTAACTTACACACTTATAAAATAGATTAAAGACTTAAATATGAATCCTAATACCATAGAACTCTCAGAACAAAAGATAGGGGAAAAAATGATTTTTTAATTTTTTTTGCTATGGCACCAAAAGGACAGGCCAAAAACAAACAAACAAACAAACAAACAAATAAAAAGCAAAAATAAACATGTGGGGCCACATCAAACTAAAAAGCTTCTGCATGATAAACCATCCACAAAATGAAAAGGCAACCTATGGAATGGGAGAAAATATTTGTAAACTATAGATCTAATAAGGAGTTAATATCCAGAATCTATAAAGAACTCATACAATCAATAGAACAATACAACACAACAAAACAAACCCCCCACAAAAGAAAACAAATAGACTGATTTTAAAAATGGGCAATGGACCTGAATATGTATTTTCCCCAAGAAGATATCCAAATAAATGGCCAACAGTTACATGAAGACATACTTACCATCACTAATCATCTGCAAATGGCCAATGAAAGCACAGTGAGAAAGACTATTATCAAAAAGGAGATAAATTTTGGTGAGGGTGTAGAGAAAAGAGAACCCTTGTACCCCATTGGTGGGAATATTAATTAATATGACCATTATGGAAAACAGTATGAAAGTTTTTCAGAAAATTAAAAATAAAATTACCATGTGACCCAGCAATCCCACTTCTGGATATATATCTGAAGGAATGATATTGGCATTGAAAACAATTATCTGTACTCTGGTGTCCATTGCAGCATTATTCACAACAGCCAAGATACAGAAACACATAAGTGTCTGTAGGTGGATGGATGGGTTAAGGAAGTGTGGTACTTATACATGACAGAATATTATAGAGCCATAAAAAAGGAGATCCCATCATTTTCAAGAATATAGATAAACCTGGAAAACATTATGCAAAGTGAAGTAAATAAGACCTAGAAAGACAAATAACATAAAATCCCACTCACACTATAGAATCTTTAAAAAAAAAAAAAAACACTCAGAATAGAATTGTGCTTTCTAGAGTCTAGTAGTTGAGGGAAAAAGAGGATGTTGGTCAAAGGTACAAATATCCAGTTACAAGATGAGTAAGTTTTGGGGAGTTTATAGTTAATACTGTATTATATGCTTGAAATTTGCTACAGGAGTAAATCTCAAGCATTCTCACCACATACGCTCAAAAATGGCAACTGTATGAGGTGATGACTGTGTTAATCAGCTCAATGCGAGGGGAATCCTTTTTTTTTTTTTCAAAGATTTTATTTATTTATTTATTTGACAGACAGAGATCATAAGTAGGCAGAGAGGCAGGCAGAGAGAGAGGAAGAAGCAGGCTCCCTGTCGAGCAGAGAGCCTGATGCAGGAATTGATCCCAGACCCCTGGGATCATGACCTGAGCCGAAGGCAGAGACTTTAAGACACTGAGTCACCCAGGCACCCCAGTTGGTTTTCTTCTTTTGATTTCATGTATTAGGTAACTTTAAGTTGATGGACAGTTTTTTAGAGCATCTTACTTTTATAATTCAGTTACCTCTTACGTACTCACTAACAATATTTACTAACAGAGAAGAGAAATAAATGCAGAATATTTAAGTTCATCTAAGATTCCATGATTTAAGTTCAAATACTAAAAAGATTTGAGAACTTAAAATATTTCTATACTCTTCAGCAACTGCTTGAAGTGAAGATTAGTTTTTTCTTTTTTTTTCACTGCATTGTGGGAAAGTGGTACTTTGATGGATTTTGTTTTGTAAACATTTCTTAAAGAAGTTTACATTCTTCATTGTTGATGCAGAGGCTGCCTCTCTCCCTCACCTCTGAGCCCTCAAAGTGGGAAAAAGAGTTCCTTGGAAAGGAAGGAATCACATAGTAAAATATTTTGTAGTACTGATTTATTTTTTGGAATTGAATCTAGAGGGAAAGGAAATGAATGATCTACATGAAGTCACATTTGAAGAATTTTGCTTTACAATATAAATACAAAAGAATACAGTTATGACTAATAAGGTTGTTTTCAACTATTCCATTCTTGAACTAGATAGAAATTGATATGGAAAGAGGCCAAGAATATGAGGGGGGTAATGTGGAGGAATACCTCTTTTTTTTTTTTTTAAAGATTTTATTTATTTATTTGACAGAGAGAAATCACAAGTAGATGGAGAGGCAGGCAGAGAGAGAGAGAGAGGGAAGCAGGCTCCCTGCTGAGCAGAGAGCCCGATGTGGGACTCGATTCCAGGACCCTGAGATCATGACCTGAGCCGAAGGCAGCGGCTTAACCCACTGAGCCACCCAGGCGCCCCAGGAATACCTCTTTTATAAACTTCTATTTCTGGAAGATTTCAGTTTTCTACTTGTCCAGATCTACCTTTTTTTTTAAGATTTTATTTATTTCTTTGACCGACAATGAGAGAGAACATGAGAGGGGAGAAGGTCAGAGGGAGAAGCAGACTCCGCGTTGAGCTGGGAACTCATTGCCTGACTGGATCCCGGGACTCCTGGATTATGACCTGAGCCAAAGGCAATTGCTTAACCAACTGAGCCACCCAGGTGCCCTACCTGTTTTAAGTAGGACTGTGTTCTGTTTGTTAACTTGTCTTGTTTCTTTTTAAATGTCCACATTTGGAAAAACAAATTGGCAATATTCATTTCCAATTGCCCATGGCTTATTTGAGTTTGATTAAGAAAATTTATAGCAGGCAATTTTTTTTCCTCAAGGTATTGGGTAATTTTCTTTAAAAAAAAAAAAAAAACTTAAAGTTAAATAACTTAAAGTTCCTATTTGTAATCTTGAGAAATATTGCAATTCAGCCTTAAATTTTCTTATACATGGAAAATTTTATTTATTCAGTATTAAAAAGTCCTGAGTTTTTGTAATCTCTTTTGACCTAAATTGTAATAGCCGTGTTCTATTTGTATTATATGGAACTCCTTAGTTTTTAGTTAATATTAATTAGTTAATATTAATTAATATTAGCTGTTATAGTTTTTTTAATATCAAAGAGTTATTTGATTTAACTATCAGCCTTGTTTTATTCTAAAATTGCAACCTAAGTAATAGTTCCTAAGTAACTGTATGCTTTATATAGACCGGTTATGGCTATTAACACTTGAGTTTAATTAAAAGCAGTATCTCAGATACTGCTGATGGTGGAAATGGGTGGAAAAAGATGTCAATGCCTTTTACAAAAATTATTGTAACAGGGGTGCCTGGGTGGCTCAATCAATTAAGCATCTGCCTTCGGCTCAGATCATGATCCCAGTCAGGGTCCTGGGATTGAGCCCCACACTGGGCTCCTTGATCAGCAGGGAGCCTGCCTCTTCCTCTCCCTCTGCCTGCCAATCTGCTTACTTGTGCGTGTTCCTTCTCTTTCTCTCTCTGTCAAATAAATAAAATCTTAAAAAAATTATTGTAACAAAGTAGTTATGTCTTTACATCAAACCAAATGGGTCTCAACATGGATGGTTATTAAAAAATATCAGGTCAAAATATTGATTTACTAAATATAGAAGCATACATTGCTTAGTTATATTGGTGCAAAATCTAGCAAGCAGAAAATAAGTCAAATTATGTGGTAAGGTGAAAAAACATGTGAGCAAGTGTTCAGATGCTTGTCTTATGAAATGTTGATCATATCCACCTTTTTGGAATGACAGGGCTGTGTTTTTAGATATCAGTTCTACTGAAAGATATATCTTAATGCTGGTTAAGTGGTTCGGATTAATTAAAACACACACACAAGCCCATGCACATGCATGAAAATGAATAATTCTCCCGTAACAACAACCCTATATTGACCTAATAATGTGTTGCTGAAATATTTGCTTCATGTAAGAAAGTAGAAAGAGTGTATTTAGGAGTCAGCATTGTCCAAAGAAATGCCATAGGATTAAAAATGATGAACCCTTATTAATTCTATGACATCAGGCATAGATGTTTTAAGAGATTTATCTTCATTCCTTTTTCTCTCATCAGTAAAATGGGGAAATAAAAACCGCCTTTAAAAGAACTAAAAACGTTAAGTAAGAAATGCAGAGAATAGGGGTGCCGGGTGGCTCAGTGGGTTAAAGCCTCTGCCTTCAGCTCAGATCATGATCTCAGGGTCCTAGGATTGAGCCCCGCATCGGGCTCTCTGCTCATCAGGGAGCCTGCTTCCCCCCTCTCTCTCTGCCTCCTTTTGATCTCTGTCAAATAAATAAACTCTTAAAAAAAAAAAAAGAAAAGAAAAAGAAATGCAGAGAATAATAGCTGACACTTTAATATTGTTCAAAATTTGGTAGCTGCTTTTACAGCTGCTGTTATGTCCACTGTAATAGCAAGTATGAAGTTTTGCTGTTGGTGGTGGTGGTGACTGCGACTCTTTTGTACTAGAGAATGATTTCTGTGTAAACTAACAAAATGGCTCATCACTTATAAAACAGCCAAAAATAGTTGTAGGTCTAGCCTTCAGCTCCCTTTAAAATGTATTTTAAAAAGTGACAAAGTTAGAGGGATGGTTTTTATAGTCCTTTAATGATTTCTGAATGCTGAAATGGAAGTCATGTAAAGATCTGCTGTGCTAAAGTAAGTTTGAGTCTCAGAATTCATGTAGCTTTAAGTTATGTTTCAAACTATGACTTTGGGAGATACAGAATATAAGAAGGAATTGCCTACTCCCCAATTTTCCAAAGGACCAAGATTTAGAGTTTAAGTGACTAGAACAAAGTAGCCACTCTTCAGAGCCAAAGTTAGAATTAGAGCCATTTCCCCATAACAGGGTTGCTTTTCTAAAATAACCCAGTGACTACGTAGTCATAAAATGTTTGGTTTTCATCCACCTCCCCTCTGGATCATGCATTAGTTCAGACCTATTTCTAAATTCATCATTCCCCAATTAAAGCATAAGACATCTCTAACTACTGCATTGAAAGAGAGAAGTCTACCAGGTTCCGAGGAGCTGTTTTCCCTCAGTAGTCTGAAAACACAGTGACCTATGCTTTCCAGAGATATGTCAGTCAGATAATAGCAACAGGCAAAAGGATCTGCCTCTAAACCATTGGATCTGTCAGTGTTCACTCCGTTCCCAAATATTAAGACTCTCTTGATTTCATACTATCAAAATCCTGAGTTCCAAATGAAATTATAATTCATGTTACTTCACCAAATAAAATACAAATAAAAAACAAAAGTTTAATTTATGTTTCTATAAGATATGATCAGTTTTTCAGGTTTTTTTTCAGTTGGGGAGAGGAGCGTATTGGAAAGGATTTATTTCTAAATTACTTATAACCTTAACCAATCACTGCACACATTGCTTATTAACAGTAGACTGAATTTTTAAAATAGCTGTACTGTGAAAAAATATAGAGCATATATAAATAAAAGCACTACCTGAACTCGTAACTCCCAAATTAAACATTATTATTATTTTATGATAAGTGAATTTCTTTTTCTGCTTGTAATTGGAATATGGCTCTTTGTGGATCTTGAGATCATTTTGAATGTGCAAAATTTTACAGAAACAATAGGACTCAAATAATATTGATATTTTATTATATCCCCATGCTATAATTTCCAGTTCATACCGCCTTGATTTGTTTTAGCTTTTAAAAAATTCTATATAAATAGATAAATGAATAGATGATAGATGGAGAGATATAAGAGAGATGATTTGTATTCAGGTGTCTCTAAATTCTTCCCTGTGTCAGCCACAAAGGTCGAGTTTTCTTATGTTCTCTTGTCCTATGACTTGTAAAATTTCATAGTCCAATTATACTTTGTCCAGTTTCTTCTCTACCCAAAGCTTTGTATCAAAAAATAAAAAATTTTTAAAGTTTACAATCCCAATATTACATTTTTCCTCCTTATTACTGGGTCAGAGAACAGAATTTTGTTTTTCCACCCATCCAAATTTATTTGTAATTCTATAATCATATCAAAATCCATAAAATTGATAGATTTATCTGAATAAATTTATTTTTAAAATATTTGTTTGATATTACACTTCAATAAATACCAGGATTGCCTAGATTATAGTGCAATAAGAACAACAGCCTTTGTTTCTTAAAAGATCAAAAGGTAATTCTTTGCATAAGCTACATGTCCGTTACCAGTCAACTAGGTTGTTTTCATGTACTTGTTTTCTTCATTCTGGGATCCAGTCTGACAGAGTGACCATTATTTCCTGAGCAGAAGAAGAGAAGTTAATGAAGCATGTGCTGACTTTCTTTTCTTTTTTCTCTCTCTCTTTTTTTAAGATTTTATTTATTTATTTGACAGGGAGAGACACAGTGAGGGGGGAACACAAGTAGGGGGAGTGAGAGAGGGACAAGCAGGCCTCCTGCTGAGCAGGGAGCCCAATATGGGGCTGGATCCCAGGACCCTGGGATCATGCCCTGAGCCAAAGGCAGACACTCAACAACTGAGCCACCCAGGCACCCCAGCATGTGCTGACTTTTTAAGCTTCTGCTTGAAAGCAATACGTATCACTTTTGTTTATATTCAGTAAGCCATTTCAATTCATATAACTCAACTTCAAATGGGTAAGAAAGATGAATTCTACCATGTTCCTGAAGAGAAAGCCAGAATATTTGTGATTAGCCATACATTCAAGTAGAGGATGTGACATATCTAATCTGTTTTTCACACAATTTCATTAAAATATTTTATTCCAGTATAACCATTTGTTATTATCTTAACTACCCAACAGTATTATTTTTATGTCTGTAAGCCATAATTTAGCAGATTTCCTAGATTTTACCTAAAGGCCCATTTACAGTCTTCTAAATAAACCATGATGCTGCTTGCTTTCTTTTATACACACACCTATAAAAAATCATTTCCTTAGGCTTTATAGTGCTACACAAATTACTCACTCAAGGTCTATTGATCAACTCACCTTCACAGTGAACCAATTCATAGTCTTACTGTAAGCATTGTCAGTTTTTTCATATCTTCTCCAAAAATAAGCATTATTTTGTGTTATCTTTGTCAATCCAATTTGTAAGCAATGTGATGACAGATTTTAATAGATATTTTGTTGGTTATTTTAAGTTTTTGATTAGTTTTATTTTAGTAATTTCGACTTCCTATCTTGTGAGTCCCCCCAAGTTTGGAAACTAGTTTGAACCATCAATTAAAATAGTTTATATATTCTTGACATAAAAGTGGGCATATAATAGCTGAGAGTATTAAAGGAGTACAGGCACAGCAAATATAGTAACTCCAAATTTAAATATAAATCACAATAAAGAGTATATTTTTGTCAAAAATAAAAAAAAAAATCAGTCTTAGGTAAAATTTACTTAAAAATTACTATAAAGGAGCGCCTGGGTGGCTTAGTTGTTAAACATCTGCCTTCGGCTCAGGTCATGATCCTGGATCGAGCCCCACATGGGGCTCCCTGCTCAGGGGGAAGCCTGCTTTCTACCTGCCTCTCCCCCTGCTTGTGTTTCCTCTCTCGCTGTGTTTCTCTCTGTCAAATAAATAAATAAAATCTTTTAAAAAATTACTATGAAGATTTACTGTTTCATCATTCCATATAAATTTAAGCCTATGGAAGAAACTTTATAACTTTCTTACTTAGCTATGACTACCTGAGGATATATTGGGATGGGGTATACTAATGCAGAGAAAACTTTTGTTACATTTATGTTATTACTTTCATTTACAATTCACTTATAAAATTTTGTTGTTTTGTGTTTTCAACATTTTTTGGATTTTTTTAGGTGAATCTTTTTTTTAACGCCATTATAATCAGTACTCCTTTTCACCCCTGCTACAGAGACCTTTTGATTCTTAATTTTTGAGTTAAACCATTTCCACTTTTGTCATTAATAGTATCAAACTCCTATACTATTTTATATTTTATTCTTACTTTATAGCCTTCTCTTAGTACCCTTCTATTTGGGTGAGTTATGGGAGACATTTGTCTGCCCCCTTTTTCTTATGGATAATATGGGTATATACTGTGTATTCCCTAAGCTATGTTTATTCTTTCCTTCGTTGCCCAAATGTTGGAATTGTTATGCAAACAATTATTTGAAACTTTAATCGGAATCCAAACTTTTTAGATTCCTTAGTCATGGGAAGGAAGGAGAATAGAAAAAAAAATATTTAAAAAAGCCTATAATTCCTATTATCTACTCATGGGATATTTTTCAGATTATTTTCCATTGCATTTGTAACTTTAACCTGAAAATGTCTTATCTGACTGACAGCTCCTTCAATCCTTGAGACATTTCATTTTTGATTCAATAAATATTTTTTAGGTTATTGTTTGTAGAGACATTGTGACAGGTAAAAAGACAATGAAATAATGGTAAAGTTATAGAATGAGTTTTCTTTTGAGATACTTAAAAGCATACTGTGACCCCATGAAAATTTCATGGCTTTATGCATTTTATAAAATTGGTTTTAAGAGTTGTTCTGTGTATTTACTGAACTATGTTGAAGTTTAAATAATTTGTAATTATCCTAAATATTACAAAGCAAACATACTGAATCATTTTTTTATATGCATGGTCAACATACCAACAAATGTTAGTTAGTTGATAAATAATATGTCTGCCTGAAACTCCTTAACCTATCACCAAAGATGAAATTCAGAGATCCTACTTTGAAGTATGTGTATATGTGCATATATTTAGGTGCAATTTTAGAAGTATCTTGGACTAGTTATTACTATCTTAAGAATCATACACATGCTGAAGATAAAACTACATAATGAACAGCAACAATAATCTGTATAAGAGATTTTAAACCTCAGTCATAATGCAAAGCGTCTTCAAAAAAGAAGCTGCATAGCTAAAATGCATTTTGAGTTAGGAATCTGCATAATTTTATTTTTTTCTAAAAATCTTGGAAAGATATGTATTCTAATATATTTTGAGCCTTGTTGATATCACATCTCCTATTCATAAAATTTGTTGAAGAGTGTTTAATTACAAAGCACAAAAAGTATGCACCATATTTATAAAAATATTTTTAAAAATGACTTTACATGTATAAAGTAATTTTGAAATATGGTGAACTTAAGTATGTGCAAATTAGTGGTTTGCTTGCTTTTTATAATCATTATATCAAGCAGTGCTAAGCAATCATATATCAATGCCATTTGATATAGACTCAACTTGTGTGGTAGAAACCTGGGGTTTCTTTTTTCTGTCTTTCCATGTCTAGAAATGTTATCTATGAGAAACATGAGAAACCACTCAAGATTTACCCAGATGTTTATATAAATTAATGATTTAAAGGAGGAAGCAGATAGTGAGGTAGGCTGATATTACTAAGTGGTTTCTCTTAGTTAAAAACTTATTTATAGAGTTTGCAAAAAACCCAGGTATAGCCAATAGCATAGGCCAGCATAATATGAAAATTCCAATAAAATGTAGATATGTTGGTAGAAGTAAATAGGTGATTTTTTTCACAATTAGGTTCTAATATATAAAGGGAAAAGAATAAAAGGATTTATAAAAAGGGTTATGTTCAGTATAATACTTCCTAATATATAAAAATAAAACTTGAACTTAATATAAAGATAAAAGTCAAGGTACTACATTTAATTTGTGAAGGAATATGTCATCAGGTATCCTGAAAAGATCAGTACTTGTAGTGCTATTTATGAGAAAGTAAGTGTAGAAATATATTAGAGAGAGAGTGTTTTCCTGTTTTCCAGAAGTAGGAAATGAAGTGGAAACTGAATGAGTCATAAGAGTTCGAGAAAGGCATAGTAAAAATTGACCCATATTGTTTCTTTACTGTTTTTGCAAAGTATATATGAAAGCCTTAGAAGAAATTATTATCAAATACATTTGAGCAAATAAAAGGAAATACTTCACACAGCACTGTGAAAATATATTGCCTTTAGAAGGTCATAGAGTCAAAACTGTTACTGATTAATAAGACCAATGATAATATTTGTATTGGCCAACATGAGGAAGTTGGGGCCAGCTCCATGCTAGCTTCAGGGACTTTTCTCTGAACTTCATCCAAAAGCACTTCTAGCTTGGAGGCCCTGAGTGTGCTTAATTAACTCCGTCTGACTTAGTCATATAGAGTAAAGGCATCAATCTATCAGTTTTGGCTCACTTTCTTCCAGGGAGTTTTAGGTGAAGGTCTTCTTCCTATTTTTGGACTAACAAAAGTAAATTGCCTCCTCTTCCAACCCTCCCCCCTCCCCACACACACACATACACCAAAGAAGAAAACATTATACTGGTTAACTCAGCACTTTGATCTGCACTGATGAGTGCATAGTATTTCCTATTCTGACTCTATGCACACAATGTAATAGACAAAATATAAGTAACTAAGAAGTAAGACTCAGAAAATCTGGACTAAAAAACAGGGTGTTCTTTAACTAACTATGTGATTTTAGGCAAACTATTGAACTTTTCATTCATTTTGTTTTCTCCATTAAAAGAATAGATAAAATAAAGTAAAATAAAATAAAACAAAATAATGGAAACAATTACAATAAAACTTCTAGGAATATAAACCCTAAGTCATTAGTAAATTTTTTTTAAAGATTTTATTTATTTATTTGACAGAGAGAGACACAGTAAGAAAGGGAACACAAGCAGGGGGAATGAGAGAGGGAGAAGCAGGCTTCCCTCGGAGCAGGGCTCAATCCCAAAACCCTGGGATCATGTCCTGAGCTGAAGGCAGACACATAACAACCGAGCCACCCAGGTACCTCAGTAAAAAATTTTTAAATTACATTTTTGTTGAAAAATCTATTCGTAATTGAGGAATTCTCTACCATATATGAATATAAAATAAAGTTTATTTTGGATCTTCCTATATTTTTTCTTTTTTATGAGTTTCACTTTTTCTAAATGTTAATTCTGTTCACCAGATCCCAGGTTCTGTATCACTTCATGCTCTACCAGTATATATGCACATTTATTCCACACTATTTTATTTGGGCCCACCCAAGAAAACTGTCTTAATAAAGTGAAGCTAAGTAAATGAAGGTTGATAATGGGAAAATTACCTACAAAGGAGCATGTTTGAGTTGGCCTTATTGTCTCGTTTCCAAGATTCACTTTCTCAGGTATTTCTTTTTTCACCAAGATGGCCTCAGGAGTCACTTGCTTCAGTTATGGGTAACTAAATTATAGGTACTTGATTTTATTTGTTTATTTATTTATTTATTTACATACTTATTATTTTATGGTAAAGATGGTAAAATTAGCCACAAAACAAATCAAACCCTCCTCCATAAGTGAAGCAGGGTCTAGTAGAATACATTTCCCAACCATCCACCCTTCTCCTGTTGTCTCCAGGCATCCAAGCGGAGTGATGTGTTAGAAAAATCATATGGAAAAAGCTTGGTCTCTGAATCATCACATAAAGGAAACCTGCCTGCCAACTATACAATTTCAACTATTACATTGAACTGCTTTAAGAATTAGAAACAAGCTTTATTTTGTTTATTTATTTGACAGATAAGTAGGCAAAGAGACAGGCGGAGACAGAGGAGGAAGCAGGTTCCCCACTGAGCAGAGAGCCCAATGTGGGGCTCGATCCCAGGACCCTAGGATCATGACCTGAGCCGAAGGCAGAAGCTTTAACCCACTGAGCCACTCAGGCACCCCAATATTTTATTTTTTTATTCCTATTCTTTTCCAATGGTCTTGACCACAATTTAATTTTATTTAACTCTAGTATCTGTATGGGATGCTATAAGTTGGGCTTGTGGTTCCTGTGAAAAACTCGCCCTCCCCCTCTCTAGTTCTGACTCATTTTGTAAAATAGAGGACAAAGGCTTAACCATTATTCTTTTACCAATATAATTGATATTTCAATATGTGTCTTGGACATTTGCAAATTCAAGTTTGTTAACCCTAGAACTAGACCAATTTGCCTGCTCAGTTAGGGAAGCTGATGCACCATCACAAGCTCCATGATGGCGGAAGACCCCTGTAAAACAAAGTATGGAGGTGTGAAACAAAGCAGAGGGTATACTTTCTGTGTGTAAGTTCAGTCCTAATAGTGAGGAAAGAGAAATGGATGAATACAAATCTCTAGCCTTTCATTAGTTTGTTTCCTTCTGAGTCCATTATTCTAGTTAAACCATTTTTGTCCAGTATATTCTCACCCAAGAGTGGCATGACGGAAGGATTGGTTGGGGTAGAAGTGATCAGCCATCTTTCAGGATAACCTGTTCCCAAGAATTCAAGAAATTTGTCCAGGTGAAAACAAGACACAGAAACATCGGTTGCACTGAACAATATGATTTCCATAAGTTACCACAATCACAGTTAAAAAAACCTAATGCAGTAAGTCTAATACTTAATGACACAGGACCTCGCCTGAAGCAGATACTTTTGATGTCTCAACTACTACTTGTTTATTTCTCATATATTGTAGCCCAATGTACCAGATATTGAGGATACCATTTTCATAGAGTACCAAAAAATGCTTTTTAGATCATGTTTATTGTATCTAATTCTTCAAGAAAACTTTCCTGCATCTCATTACATCCCCAGCAAAATTAATTGCTTCCTTCCCTAGTGTTTCATTAAGCCCTGCTCAAAATGCCAGAAGACAACTTTCAATAAAGTATTATGATTAATTATACATATTTGCTTTTCCTTACCTAGTTGACCGTGATTAAAATGCTATATTCCTAACATGTGAATCATAGTCAATCAGGAAAAACAAATATATATAATTATCTGTATTATCATATATGTATCAGTTTTATTAATATGTTTATAAATACATAAAATTAATGTAGACTATAATATATTTTATAAATGTATATCTTTATTGTGTTTAATAGGGAAAAGTAATTCTCTCTAAGCAAGAATGAAAAGTATTAAAATTTCAGTGTTATGAAATTCTATGTGTGACTGGGATTTATTTGTGTATTGCAGGAGAGGTTAAGAGCTTTCCAATATCTCTCAAATTATGTCTCCATGATTACAACTCTGTATATAAAATATAGGGTGTCAGTTTTGTGTAGTTCTAAAGTAAGAGATAGCAATTCAGAAAGATGGTTTAAGAGAGCCAACTGATAGGATTATAAAGGTGTGTAAAGCATGAACAGTCATGAATTTTTCTTATATGAGCTATTAAATAATATTTGATCTTTTAAAGAATTTTTAATTTTAGATCAATGTCTAAATTTTTAATAATTTCTTGAAATAATACCTCTTTTAAGTAATACATAGTTTAATGATCTAAGATTTAAAATATTTCAGATCACCAGCTAGTAATAGTTATTTTCTCTTAAATTATTTTAGCCTTCATATCTGTTTATATAAACAGGTGTTTGAATGATGGCATCAACTACAAAACTAAAAAAAACTATATTGTACAAAGAAAAACACAAGAAAATTAGTGTTCTGAAGAATTTTCCATATTTTTGTTACTATTGATAAATTTTCAGGGAAATAATGGCTGTGTGTGAATTAAATGCCATGAAAATATATATTTTTCATTAAGAGATGATATATACCATGGAAAGAAAATAGTTTTTATTCAACATATACTATGTACCAGACCCTATGCATGTAATTTCATTGAATGACATTATAACTCTTATTTGACAAATACTGGAGTTACTAAATGTCACAAAGCAGAAAAGTGGAATAAGCTAACTCTGTTAAAAAAAATAGACATCACAGTGCTAATGTCAATATTATGTTTAAAAACATGAAAGTGATTAGATATCCACTAAACTTTAAAAAAGTATACTCCACTAATAATTGTTGAGCTCCTACTCTGTACCAGACTGGACTTTTAATAGTCTATATGTATACATTTAAAAATAAGATTAAAAATTTACTGTGACAAAAGTATTTTTTTAAGAATTTAACTATGTCAGCTTTTGTTATAAACATATTTTTCTTATCATATTTAAATAAATGTCAGCTCTATTTGTATATTCCCATTCAGGAAGTTTTATCTGAGAATCAGTCCTGGGAAAAAATCATTTTTAAACAGAAGAGATAAACCGAAAGATCAGATAGCTTTTTTTGGATAATATTTCACAGCTTCTTTTATTGTCTCTTACCTCACATTGATATCTTTCTTCTGATTGCCTATACTGGATACTTGCAATGTTTTTCAGTGCTTTTAAAAAAAATTATCATGATCTCTTATGGCCTCGTTTAAAAAAAATCCCTGTATTATCTGAACAGGGATTATCTATTTCCTACTATAAAATCTACTTTCCTGCAGTTTCTTGTTAACTTGCTATGTAAACATCAAAAAACTAACTTTTGAAAATAAATACTTCTAAGATTGTGAAATCAATATGGACCAGTCTAATTGAAACAGTTTCATTCATATTTTAGTTTGTGTAACTCCTAATGAAGATTTTCAGTTGTTTCCCCAAAGCAGGTCACATAGTATCTTTCATCAAATGTTATGAGTACCTTCTATTTTTAATTCAGTACTATTTCCATTGGACTTATTTTAAATAAAGATGTAATTTATTCATTTAGAAAAATGTGTACATGTTTTTAATACTCTGTATGTCTATAGCATACATATGTGTATATTTATAAACAGATACAGAGAGAATGTTATAAGTACAACGTATTACATTAATAATTTGAAAATAAGAAATTAGGTACAGAGAAGTTCTTCAGATTAATAAGGAAAAATACATGCTAAGCAGATCTGAAAGATTTTTTGAGTGTTATGCAAATTTTGTTAAGCTCTTTTGAGGCTTTGCTTGTTACTTATTCAGAAAAATCTACAGCATTTCCTATTGCATGAGATTGAAAAAGAGCATTCGCTGGTGAAGAGTAGTACTATGCACCCAGGTTAAGGGGCAGAATGTGCGTTCTCTTTCTTTGAAAAGGTGTTCTATATGTTCTTAGCCATAGAGCATTCCTTTTTTTTTTAAATATTTTATTTATTTATTTGTCAGAGAGAGAGTTTGAGAGCACAAGTAGGGGGAGTGGCAGGTAGAGGGAGGGGGAAGCAGGCTCCCTGCTGAGCAAGGAGAATGCTGAGGGACTCTATACCAGGACCCTGGGATTATGACTGGAGCTGAAGGCAGACACTTAACCTACTGAGCCACCTAGGCATCTCTAGCATTCCTTTTAAACTTAATCTTATTTTGTTATTGGGCTACCTTGTTAGATAATCATAGAGGATAAAGAAAGAGATAATTCAAGGACTGTGAAAAATAGGTAATGTGAAGATGATAGAATTTAAATATGAATTTTGGACATTAACTCAATATTGGGCTGAGATGCTACACTTAAATGGTCAGTGGACATCAGGAAGGCAACAAAAGTTTACAGAACATATTTTTTTTAACATCTCTGTTTTTTGTTTTTTAATTACTCTAGGATTCTAAAGAAGTTGCAAGAACTAGGAAAATAGAAACAAGAAGGGGTTATTGTAATGTTCAATGTTCAAAACCCATGTTCAAAACCCACAGATAGAGCTCTTTAGAAATCATTGTGTTTTGGGGGTCTTTTAAATGTCAAATTGTGATTTTGTGATTTTTAAATAGGTAATTTTGTTGAAGTGATGTAATCCTTTCTGATTATTTAATACCAATATTCTAAAATACCAGTGTGAGTGCAAAAATATAAAACACTTAATTCATTGAGACATATTATAAATAGTGGATAGGAATGGTAACTTTTAAAAACTATACAACTATATGGATCAAATGAAATTAAATGTTTTCATGAAATATTTATTTTGAATTTATTGTTGTTCTGCCATGATCATTATATAACTAAAAAACACTGAAAATAGCTCTTGGATAAGTTTTGTTTTTAAGTTATTTTAGGTTTTTGGCATGTGACACATGCAAACAATGATGTTCATGAATAGTGATGTCTGTGATCAATGGCTTTTGTGCTAGATACTTGTGTTAGCATGAGGTCCGCTATCCTGTAGCCTCTTGTAAATGATCTTCACCCAACTCACTCACAGACCCTGAGCAAAAAGGACCTATGACCACTTCACTGTAACAATGCTTCTAGAGAAAGAGTAGGCACCTGACCAAAAAAATAGCCAATCAGTATATCAGCCAGCCCGATATGATCTGGTCTGCCAGTATTGGCTAAGTCATTCAGACATTCTTTCTTGGAAATGTAAATTAAGTACTTAGATAGGGCAGTTTATGGTGAAAGATGTTATAAGTATTTGTAGAGGGGTGCCTACGTGGTCAGTCAGTTAAGTGTTTGCCTTTGGCTCAGGTCATGATCCTCAGGATCCTGGGATCAAGTCCAGCACTGGGCTCCCTGCTCAGTGGGGAGCCTGCTTCTCTCTCGTCCTTTGCCTGCCACTCCCCTTGCTTGTGCACTGTCTCTCTCTCTCTCTCTCTCTCTTTCTGTCAAATGAATAAATAAAATGTTTTTTTTTAAGTACTCATAGAAACCCAAAGTTTTGAGAGAAGATAAGTTACAATTATGAAGAGGCAAAACCTTGAGAAAACCAAATCTATAAATTAAACACATGTCCTCAACACAGTGGAGGAAAACAAGGGGATTGTAGCACAATGGAAATAAGTTTAGAGAGTAGTGGCCTGTTAATACAGACATCAGAGTGAAAAGCCTGTAGTTGTGTTCTACTCCAATTACTGCCCTACTTGAGGTTAAGATATTTGGCTTCATATAATACATCTGAACTTGTCTTCTTCACAAGCACATGAACTTAATTAGATAAATGACAAAGTAAAGATTTTTTTTTGAAGTATAGGCTAAACAAACAAACAAAAAAAACAGAGCATTTGATTATCTTTAGAAAAATGCAGTAAAATGGGGATTTCTTTTTCAAGTTTAACTAAACAGAAATATTAGTGTAGCAAAGATAGTAAATTTTGGCACTAACTACAAATCTTCCACTTAATAGCTGTGGGATCTTTAGCAAGGTACTTAAAAACCTCTTGTATCTATTTCAACAGCTACAAATGGGGATAAAATTCATACCTATTTCAGAGAGTTAATATGATGAAGAAGTGTTATTACAGCTGAAGTGCTTAGAGGAGTACCTGAGGCATATAAGATCAGTGAATGTTATTTTTATTTATTTTTTGTTATCATAATCACATGCTAAAATACTTACCATTTGTACATTTAACCACAAAGTGTCCTAATCTTTTTGTGTCAGAAAATGATGCTCTTACTTAATAATAGCTTTGACATTAATAATGAGTGTTTGATTCTATAGGAACTTATTCACATAAAATTAGTTTATATGGTTTAAAACTGAATGAAAACAGAGCCAAGATACAAATTCTTTGTTTTTATAGTGGAACTGACCATGGGAATAATACTTATAACTCTTTTGGAGAGGAAGTAACTATTGGCTGTCGTTCAAGTCACGAATAGACACACTGAGTAAAGGAACTGCTGAGTATTAACTTACAGCTATTTCATTCCATGGCAGACATGGAGTCAAAGGGAACATTTCCACTTACTGTGAGGCTTTGAACTACTTTGGATTATATCCTTCTAGGGAAACATAGAACTTGAAATTTAAAACTTTCCAATTTACTTTTGAATGTATGCTTACTGCCTTATTGTCCATAATTTAAGGGTATAAGGTTTAAGAATTTGTGACAGAGTATGAGAGTTCATAAATTGGAGAGGACTAGAAAGGATAATAAAAAAGATGTTTTTCCTTACCTTTATTATTTTCTATTAAGATATTTCTTCTATTTTTCACCCATGCAATTGCTCTTGGACACACTTTTCTTCCCTTAGTTAATTATATTCAGCAAAACCACTCAAAGAAAGCATACTGGTTGTGAATGACTACTGTTGATAAATATCCTTTCCATTTGTAGGAGCTAGGAAGGAATCATCCCTAACCATTTGGGGATTCATCAGTTTAGGGACGTTTAAATAAATTACTTGGCACAGTATATAATTTTAGGTTAAAACTCTTGAAAATAAATTTCTCATAAAGTAAATAGATAAATTATAGCATATTCAATCTTGAGTACATTTTTAAACGGCTATAGCAATGAATATGTTCCAGGAAAGGTTTCCATTTCCTCTGTTCCTTGATTTTTATACTCCTATTGGTTAAATTAATCTTCAGATTATTGATTACCAAGTAACATTGTGAATTGGTCTTCTATAGCGTGAATCTAACTAGCATGTTTGTTTTATCATTAATCTTGTTGGTCATTATATCATTTACTGTTCATTATAGCAAGAGATAAATTGCACAAATGCTTAATATTGTTAGTTCAGCTTGGCTGCTTTCTTTAGTGACACTAATTCTACAGAGCAGTTGGGCAAAATCAATGTCTTATGCACCATTTATATTAAATTATGCTTGTTATATGATTGAATCAACACTACATAGAGTTTTCTCAAGTTAATTGATCAACTCCTACAGAACAAATTAATATGATACATCAAACTTATGGAGTTGTCGTCCAGAAAGAATATAATAAACATCAGTGCTGAAAGAAAACCAGTACTCCTCTTAGAATACTGAACTCCTCAACCCTAATTAAGTGGCTAGCTAAGAGTATTAGAGAAAATGCAAATGTAGACTTAATGGGAGATTTTCCTACTTTTCTAGTAGGAGTTAAGATGTATATATGTCAGGTGAAATAAGTGCATTTGTTAAAACATTTCAGTCCCCACCCCCACCTGTTACCTGCCCCACCTGGTTAAGAAAAAACAGATTTTGAAAAATCACTTAGGAGGTTTTTTTTTTTCTTTACCAGTTTAAATGGCTATAATAGGAGACATCTCCCTAAAGTTGAATCTTAGTAAATACTCTATGAACGCCTTCTATGTTTTAACAAATTAACTCAATTTTCATATTGTTCAAATATTTCTTTTATGAGAACAGGATGTCAAATTTATCCAGCTATGTTTGAGTATTACTATGTTTGATAATCATTAACACAAATTCATTAGAGTTCTGTGTGGATTGAGGATGAGTATAAGAGGGGTGCCTGGTGGCTCAGTCAATTAAATGTCTGCCGTCAGCCCAGATCATCCCAAGGTTCTGGGATCCAGCCCCTGCCTCTGGTTTCCTACTCAGCAGGGAGTCGGCTTCTCTCTCTCCCTCTGTCTGCGGCCCCCAACCCTGCTTGTGCTCTCTCCCTTTCTCCCTGTCAAATAAATATTTAAAAAAGAAGAAAGGATGAATGTAAGAAAATTAAAATATTATAAATTAGTATTACATCAAAAAGTTTTTCAAATAATTTAGTCCTTCTATTTTTGCAGACTTGAGATTTTGAAAGTTTGAGCCATTGTAAAAAGAAATGCACACACACATGAGATATACATGTATACACACATATATACATACATACTAGAATTTCTGCCTCATATAGGCAAATATTATATAAGCAAATATAAGAAAGAACATGTAAATCCTATGTGTTTATTATATATGACTTAAAGAAAAAATTCTATATAAATTATTTTACTTTGTTTAATATACAGTGTTAAGTTTAATGATCTGGATGCATTTAAAGTAACTAATAAATAAGAGAAGAAATGAAAAGTATTTAAGACAAGTAACAATCAGTGGCATCCAGCTAACTACCTGGTACTTTACCAAAGAAATAAATATAAAACTGGAGAAAAACATGTTGGTCTGCTTTAGCTATGTATTGTAAAGATGATGCAAGATGAATACCTTTGAGCAGTATTCTGTTTATCTATGTTTAAAGATATAATGGCTTGACACTATATATTAATTTAGCAAAGTTAGAGTATGGGTGTCCCTTTCAGTTTCTTTCCCTGTTCCATAGCATACCATTTCATTTCTCTCTCAAAGTATTCCCTTAGTGTTTAGATATAACCCTTAGGAAAGGATGCAATTTATAATAAATTAGTCTTTTCAATCTCCTCTGATTAATAACTAGTTAAAAATTATATACGTTTCCTGAACAAACACATAAATTATATATTCAATGTCTTCTGTGTAGGGAGGTGACAAATTATAACTATATTACTTTGTGTTAAATAGCATCTGTTGAGTGAAAATATAATTACAAAGTACGTTTCTTTTAACTGTATTTTTGGAAATTCTATGGGATTACATTCCCAAAAGATACTAATTAAAATTACTTTAAATAACTGGGCCACTCAAGAAAATATTTGAAATTTTTATATTTTCAAAATGAAAAAATATTTTACCATGATGACATTGCATTCTACATATCGTCGGATATCTCAGTAAAAATTGAATGGACATGGGGCAGCTGGGTGGCTCAGTTGGTTAAGGGGCCTACTGTTAGTTTTGGCTCAGGTCATGATCTCAGGGTACTGGGATCAGGCCCCACTTTGGGCTTTGTTCTCAGTGGGGAGTCTACTTGAGGATTCTTTCTCTCCTACTCCCTCTGACCCTCTGCCTGCTGTCTCTTTCTCTCTAAAATAAAATAAATTTTAAAAAGATTAAATGAACATAATCTTTGTAATTTTATTTTATATATTCAAGTTTTAATTAACTAAGTAATATGTCTTTAATTTATTGTAAAAGCATGTTACAAGTTTAATGATACTATAATCATTTGAATTGTATTGCCTACACATTAAGTACTAACATTACATGTCATGAAAGGTACTTTAGAACTATAGGAATAAAGCCAGTATATTTATAACAAGAACTGATACAGAGATGAAAGACCTGTACTCTGAAAACTATAAAACACTGATGAAAGAAACTGAAGATGACACAAGAAATAGCAGATCATTCCATGCTCATGGGTTGGAAGAACAAATACTGTTAAAATGTTTGTACTATCCAAAGCAATCTACGCATTTAATAAAACCTTGTCAAAATACCAACAGCATTTTTCACAGAACTAGAGTAAAAAGTCCTAAAATTTGGAACCACAAAAGACTCTGCATAGCCAAGGCAATGTTGAAAAAGAAAGACAAAACTGGAGGTATCACAATTCCAGACTTCAAGTTATATCACAAAGCTCTAGTAATCAAAGCAGGATGGTACCAGCACAAAAATAGGGGCATATAGATCAATGGAACAGAATAGAAAACCGAGAACAAACCTATATTTATATGGTCATTTACTCTTCAACAAAGCAGGAAAGAATATGCAATGGGAAAAAGAAAGTCTCTTCAACAAATGGTGTTGGGAAAATGGTGTTGGGAGAGATACATGCAAAGAATGAAACTGGACCACTTTCACCATATGCAAAAGAAACTCAAAATGAATTAAAAACAGAAATGTGAGACATGAGAACATTAAATCCTAGAAGAGTGCACAGGCAGTGATTTCTCTGACATTGGCCATAGCAACATTTTTCTAGGTATGTCTCCAGAAGCAAGGGGAATAAAAGCAAGGGAAATAAAAAACTATGTCAAAATAAAAAGCTTCTGCACAGCAAAGGAATCACTCAACAAAACTAAAAGGCATATTATTGAGTGGGAAAATATATTTACAAAGGACATATGTGATAAAGGGTTAGTATCCAAAATATATAAAGAACTGATACAACTCAACACCTCAAAATCAAACAACCAAGTTAAAAAGTGGGCAGAAGACATGAAGAGACATTTCTCCAAAGAAGACATCCAGATGACCAACACACACACATGAAAAGATTCTAAACATCACTCATCATTGGGGAAATGCAAATCAAAACTCCAATGAGATATCATTACACACCTGTCATAATGGCTAAAATCCACAACACAAGAAATAACAGATGTTGCTGAGGATGTAGAGTAAATGGCACCCTTGTGCACTGTTGGTGAGAATGCAAACTGGTGCCACCACTATGGAAAACAGTATGGAGGTCCCTCAGAAAGTTAAAAACCAAACTATCCTAGGATCCAGTAATTGCAGTACTGGATATTTACCCCCCAGATACAAAAATTCAAAGCGATGCATGCATTCCTATATTTATTACAGCATTATTTACAATAGCCAAATTTATGGAGGCAGCCCAAGTGTCCCATCAAAGGATGAATGGATAAAGAAGATGTGAAACATATATATCTATATATATATAAACACATATATATATATACTAGCATACACACACATAGATACTCATACAATGGAATATAGCAATACAAAAGAATGAAATCTTGTCATTTGCAACAACGTGGATGGAATTAGTATCTTGCTAAGCAAAATAAGTCAAAAACAGGTATCATACGATATCACTCATATGTGGAATGTAAGAAACAAAGCAAATGAGCAAAGGGAAAAAAGAAAGAGAGAGAGAAACAAACCAAGAAAGACTGTCAACTATGGAGAAGAAACTGATGGTTACCAAAGAGGAGGTACATAAGGGAGTGGGTGAAATAGGTGATGAAGATTAGAGTATACTAAACATGATGACATTTGAGTAATGTATAGAATTGTTGAATCACTCTGTTGTACACCTGAAACTAATATAACAATACTGGAATTAAAATAAAAATTAAAAAAAATTCTTAGAATAAAAACTACAACAGATAGAAGAAAAAAAATTGATTGAAATACCTCTGTATCTGATAATTGAAGATATAAATGACATGCTAAACATATGGTACCTTATTATAATTTTTGCTATAAAATATTGATATTCTTATTTATATGGCAGTATGTTGGCATGGAATTTCATAAACTGTTTACTCTTATTCCCCATAAAAGTTCTTTTGCAGAAAGTTGAGGTACCATAAACTGTTACCTGCATAATGTCTATAGCTAATTGTACCTTAATTCATAGGCACTATAGGGTGATGGAATAAATTAGATCATTTAGGACCCAAATATATTTTATTCCCATAACTTCCTGATTATTAGAAGTTAAACACATTTTCTATAAATGGCATTTAAATTTTTTTTTTTATTATGGTTGGTTTCAGTCTGAAGGAAGGCTTGATTACATGATAGAAAACCATTCTTTGGGTGTGTCTTTATAACATTAAAATGAGAAAAACAAAAATAAAAACAAGATGGGAAAGATGAGAAAAACAACATTGCATGAATTGCCTTTTTTTTTTTTTAAACATTTGCCTGGATGTTTTATATCATATAGACACACTGATTGAGAGGCAGCTTTTCATGTACATTAGCAGGTAGATTTAATGTAGATTGGTAATTTGGGGTTTTGTTTTAGGCTATAAATAGAAAAATCTGAAAAAAATTATTGTCTTCAACATTTACTTTTTTTTTCATCTCTGTCATGAGAAATCTGGAAAAAGGTAGCTGGAACTGGTAAGGACTCCACAATGCTGTTAGGGGTATAGGATCCTTTGAAATTTTATTCTATTTTTCATTTTTTTTTTATTTTTTAAAGAGTTTATTTATTTATTTGACAGACAGAGATCACAAGTAGGGAGAGGCAGACAGAGAGAGGAGGAAGCTGGTTCCCCACTGAGCAGAGAGCCGGATGTGGGGCTCGATCCTAGGACCCTGGGATCATGACGTGAGCCGAAGGCAGAGGCTTTAACCCACTGAGCCACCCAGGTGCCCCTCCTTTGAAATTCTAATCATTTATTCCTAACTTGTGAAAAGTTCACTTGTAGTTTCAAAATGGTTTCTTACTTCTGGGCATTAAATCAGTTTTCCTGACAGGAAGGGCACGGGGAAAATGTCACATACCTTGGAGTCACCCATCCTCCATCCCTTCACTCAGACATTTTAAGGAATTTTCATTTTCATTAAAGTTACAATCAGCAACTTCTGTTTATATCACATTGACTGGAATCCTTTTATGTGAGTACTCCAATCTGCAAGGGAAAGTGTAAAATACAGATTTACTCTCCGTGATGCAATTAGGAGTATTTTTGTAGTGAGAAGGAAAAAATGGATTTTGGTTATGGAAATTTTACTCTTTGCCTCAGTCTATGCAGTAGGTTTACAGAGTAACTTTATTATTAATATTGCAGTATTCACATCATTTTCAGGGCATATTATATCCAGAAATCAGAATAACATCTAAGAGATGGTTCCTGCATAGAAATATTTTATTAGAGTAAAATCAATATGACTATTACAGTCAGGCAGAGAAATTTGATTCTTTGTTTTTTTCTCTTACCCAGATGTGTGAATTTAGGCAAGTACCCTGACCTGAAGTTGCTTCATTGACCGTATACTGTTGCTGAGTGAAATTAAATAATCTATATAAAGAAGATGGCACATGGTACTCATGGTATTCAGTGATTGTTACTCCCCTCCTTCCACCTGTGTATCTGGTATCCTTTTTAGTCTGAAAAGGACATTTAAAATCTTTCCTTCTGTAAGTCAGTAAGGTTTTTTTTTTTTTTTTTTTTTTAAATCCATGAGTGTCAAATCCTTACTACCTTCCAAAGTACTACCTTACTACACAGTTATCATTATCCTAAGAATTTTAATCATTATTGATGAATTGAATTTGAATACAGGACTCAAGAGAGTAAGGAGTTCATTTTGCCCATTTAGCAAGACATTATATGTAATAGACTCTTTTGAATTAAAAATTAATTTGCAGAATTTTTTATTGTATATTTTTCTTTTCCTACAGCTACTGTAGTCTTCTTGGTTCCAAATTATCTGGTAGCTGCTCTTCGTCCTTGCTAAATTTTGTTCATTTTTTTGTATTTGCCATTATTGTTCTGTCCTTTTTGAAATCTCCACATATCAGATCTCAACCAATGCAGCTATTAAATTATTAGAAGAGGTCATATCTTTAGTAAGTAGATCTCATTCTAAATTATTTAGGAAGAATATTGCTTAAAAAATATATAAAAAGCTTGTCCCTCTTAATTTTAATCCTCACACATTTCCTACTTTGTGATAAATTATGTGTTTATGTTTTGAAATATTTAATACTTTAAAAACAATTTTCCATGATCATATCTAAAGGTAAGAGAAACTATTTAGACTTTTTCCAACTTTTACAAAATTACCTTAAAATATGAAAGTATGTTCCATTTTAAATTGACAGTAAAACAAAACAAAAAAAGTATTTTCATCTCAAAATAAACCAGAAGGATCTTATAATAATTATGGTTTATGATAATAATGAATGGATGATTTTTTCTGGTAAAAAATTATTTTACTAAAATTAAATATAAAATTATCAAAATATAACTTAGAAAAATCTACCATTATCAAATCAAGAGATTTTTCAATTAGTATGAAACTATCAAACACAAGATATAAATTCTTCCTACTTATTGAATATAACATTTGATAATCAAGTAGGACAAAGGAGGAAGTATTCTGAAATACATATGAAATATACATTCTGAAATAAAATATGTTATATTCATGTTTGTATTTTCTGGCTTTTTCCTGCCAAAGTCTCCCAAGACTCTAGGAGATAACTCTTTCAGCCTTACTTAACACTCAGGTCTTGTTCTCTGTTATCCAAAAATCCTCCAGTCTAGATGGTTTCATCAGCACACAATGCAAATCTTCTTCTTAGAGTTTTTTTTTTTTTTTTTTTTTGAGCACTTCTTACTTCCCAGGTCCAATTTCAAGAACTACTTTAAATACTATCCTTTAAACTTCCTCAGACTTCATAGACCATTTTAAGGTAGAATTTGCCGCCTTATGTTTTTCATCTGGTGTCTGTTTCTTTTCTGCAACTAAATTATAAACTCCTTATGGGCAGAAATAATTTCTAATCCTCAAAGAATGGCACATGATTTATGCATGTTTATTATTACTAATGATATAAAGAACAATTTCAGCAAAACACAAAACTGTGAACTAACTCTGCAGTGGATAAGTAAAACTATATAGGATAGGTAACATTTAAATGGCTAGTTAAAGGATGCCTGGATGGCTCAGTTGTTAAGCGACTGCCTTCAGCTCAGGTCATGATCCTGGACTCCTGGGATCAAGTCCCACACCGGGCTCTCTGCTCGCCAGGGAGTCTGCTTCTCCCGCTGACCTCTCTCTCTCAAATAAATAAAATCTTAAAAGAAGAAATGGTTAGTGAAAAATAAAAGGAAAAGAAAAACCTTACTGTTTAAATCTACATTGTTTCACAGACAATTCATAAAAGAAAGAACATAAATACATTAACTCTAGCCATTCATGAAAACAAGGACTCCCTCAGATTCCCTGAACTCAAAACAAATGAAAGGAGCTTTGGAATCTAAAAGGAATACCAGGCTTCCTATCTGTTAAGTTTGGTTTACTTGAAAGATGCTCTGTGAGATTATATTTGCTATGGGCAAATAAGGTGATTCCTCTTCACATGACAGACCAGCATGCTGGAACATTTTGTCATAGCATATAAAACAGAAAACTCATCGGCTGTGTAAATTTGCATTGGTATATTTTGACCCCAGATGGATTGAATTAGTTGAAAGTAGCAAGCAAATCTGCTACATCTTCAGAAACTTTCTGGTCTTGTCTTATCTTTATTTAACCACAGTGAAGTATCCAGGATTGGACAAGTGTAGCTATAGTGTTTGTCGTGGTTAAAAAAAAAAAAAAAAAGGTAAAAATGTCCACTCAAACAGTTGAAACAGAGAAAGCTGCCTGTAGAATACCTGTGCCAAATCCCCTTTATTCTTTTTCCCCCAGTATTCAAAAAGAAAATAAGTGGCAATGATGAGATTTTCCTTTAAAAGTTGGAACTTTACTATTTGATAAGAACTTTTGCTCACAAAATAAGCCTTTGGGGTTATTTGTAAGACTGATGGGAGATATTTGTGGAACAAGAGCCACATGTAGTTGCTTACGGCTTCTTTGAGAAACCATAAATTCCTCTCTGTTGATGTAATATTTATGACCATAATTAGGTGGAGGAAGGGGAAAAATCCAGCCTTTATCTTTTTGGTTTTGGTCCTTTAATTTTGATTTTGAGCAACTGATTCAGGCAGTACCAGACTACAGGTTAAGTAAGATAATTTCTTTTTGATTCCTGTGATACCCATAGAATTTTGTTTAAGTTATCACAAATAGAGATGATTTTATTTTCATTGGTTTAATATTTTCTTCCCAACATATATCACATCTTACCATTTAAATACTTACTTTCTTGTGGTGAAATCACATCTGTTACGCTTTTTACTGAAACCTCTTACTTCTGCAACAGATTAAACAATCTGAAGTATGAAAAATAAGTCTGAAAGAAATCATAGAGTTTGTTTTCTTCATCTTGGAATAAAATGCTATAAAAGGATAGAAGAAAAAAAAAGTTTCTTCCGTGTTCTCTAAAATCAGACTGTTTTCATAAATTTTTATCTAGAATACATATGGATCCCAAAATTAAAATCTCTTACCTCATCAATAGTTATTTGTTGTTTTTGTACTTGGCAAATAGTGATCAAAATGCCCAACACATCTTGCATTTTTTTCTTAAACTTTCTATAACTTTTTTCATAAACTACGTGATATTTCAACTTCCTACCCAATAATTAACATACTGTCAAGTGTTAATATAAGCACAGACACTCCTTAAATGGAATATTTAAGGTATCATTTTTTGATGCCCACCCTTTCAAAGTAACTTACTATTCTTTATTTCCTTTAACTATTTTATCACATTCAGCAGCTCTTTGACTTTCTTCTTTCTATACACAGTGGAAAACAAAGGAAGCCTAGTCTGCATCAATGAAATTTTATCACATTGGTCTGCATCTTATTTTCTGTTGTAAGCACACAGAAAACTAAACTCTTTCTATAAAAGTCATTTCAGCTTTTAATTATCTGTGAAATATTCCTTTTGATTTTAAGTGGAAAGTATTAATCTATCTGGGAATGTGACTTCTTCCTTAATCCTCCACTAGATCTTACAGACTTTTTCAATATAAAATTTACATATTTTATTCATTCTAAGACAGTATCTTCTATTTTTTATTGCAAAATATTTAAGCTTTCATTTTCATGTTTTGCATTTTCTATTAATTGGAAACCAAAACTGCTGATATGGCACTTATATATCTATTTTCCATATATAACATATTTTTTTATTTATTCTTCTGTGTTACTAAATGTTTCTTTAACATGTATCACAGATTTTTATTGAATTTATTAAATTTACTTTAATTGTACTTCTAATTTCCAAAGTCTCTTTCCTATTCTTTAAATAGACTCTTCTCCTAGCATCCTTTTTATCTTCTCAAAATTACACTAAGATTATATATCCCAGTATCTTTAAAGTTTTCTTTTTAAAGGTCTCTTGTTTCATCAACCATCAAGGGATTTTTTTCTTATTTGCAATCTCTCTCCTGTATTAATATGTGTTTCCCTAAAGTGTGGTGATTCTTGTTGGACCATTAAGAATATGGGATCTTGCCAGAGTAGTTAAGAATGAAGAATTGTATTGATTCTTCTCAGTGGCTTATGTGGATTTCCTCAGCTGTTTTTAAAATTGGTTTGTTTCCCATTAGGCTTCCCTCAGGAATGGGAGGCCAACAAGTTGTTCTTACAGAGTAGGGAAAGAACCTGTGGACTGTTATATTGTGAACAGAAAGGGAGTCAACTGACAAAACAATTTCAGAAAGAATTTCAATTGATATGGAAAAAAGATTTAAATAGTATGTTTATTTTGTAGAAATGAAACTCTGCAGATAACCTAAAAGCCCATAATTGGAAATGGGTCAACGTGGTTGATGCATGCTATGGAGTGCAATATAGCAATAGATGCATACCAACAAATATTTAGAAATTTGAGGTAGATCCTAAACATACTCTAATTTCAGTAAAGACTGGATGAGAAGTGGTGAATGAAGGCAGTAGTAGGTCCTTTGGAAAATCACTCAAACCTTTATTCTATCCTGGTTTTTGTTTTTGTTTTTGTTTTGTTTTTGGTGTCTGGTGCAGACTGCTTACTAAGTAATACAAATTACGTATTACTAAAACCCACACTTCACTTTTGTTTTCCTGATTTTCTGTCACCCAGATAAAACTGACAAAACATCGTTTCATCTGGGCATTCCCTTGACTTTCAATGTGTATATGTGTAGGCATCAGGAATAAACCATGGGTTTGAAATGTTTCACAGAGAAGGATTTTCTCTGTGCCATGGAAGTAATCTTCTCCCAAAATAAACATTGATTGCCTAAGTACATTTTATTTGGCCATTTAATTCATTCACACCTTTGGGACACTGGGTGTTGATTGTTAGTAAAAGCTAATCATTCAGCTAGTTATCATGCACTGCTTATATTCACCCAGACCCTCCCTTACAGAACAATAGCTTATCCAGTCTCAAATATCTTTCAGAAGAGTCTTAGTGACTTCTAACATTTTAGTAGAACAAATGTTTACTATTAAGTAGCTTAAGTGGCTAGAGTGAGAAAACATGAGAAGCACAATTTACCACTCCCTGTCGCTTCTATTGTCAACTTTAAAATAAAGCAAAATTAGATTTTTTGCTATTTATTTAATTATTATTACATAATCAGTGACTTTACAAGTAGCCCCTAATCACAATGACTTGTTCTGGATACTTTTTTTTCTTTTTTTTTTTTACATTTCTCTTAAATGACAGTCATCTCTCTCGCTCTCTTTCCTTTGATGTTCTATTTTACCAGATTGGAAGATTATTATACATCACTAAGAAAAAATATGTTTCTAGATGTTTTCTTATTCATCGATGATTTTAAAATTGGCAAGGGCTGCTGGGGGCCCCTGGTCATCTCAGATCTGTACTCTCTAACACACTTGTGGAAAAATAAACCTGTAACCTTAAATAAAATAAACACTAGCTTCAACTTTTATGTTTTTCCCTCTTCTCAGATTATCAGAGACATGTTTTTATTAACAAAACTAACAACCAAAAATTCTAAATGCTCTATGGAATTAATGCCATTTCCTTATTTTCTCCTGTTTATTAATTTTTTAAAGAAATATTCCTGCCTGATGAAGCATATGCTTGTGCATACATGTGTTAGTCTTAGCATTAGTAAATGCTTCTCAATACTTGCTTTCCCTTTTCTCCTTTGGGGAGTGAAAGTCCTCATCAAAGTGTGCCTGGGGTTAAGATACAGTAATTTCACTTTGAATGATACCTCTTGCTCTAGCATCTGAGCTCCATTTACTCCCTTGCCTGCCAAAGATAGCATTTTTGTACCCTATGCTTGACATAGTTTTCTCTTTTTTCTTCTTCACGTACTTTTTTCCTTTTGTATGATTTAGGTTGGCCCCACATTCTAAGCTTAATGAGTGTATACAGCTTGGCAAGCAAGAGTCATTTATCTGGAGGGCTGAACCAGCTGCAAGATACAGAGCTTTTATTTCATCTTGAGGAAATAAAACAAGAAATACTAATATTAAACTAATCTTCACATTCACATAGGGAAACATTTTGAGAACCTTTGGAAATATGGAATAGATTAGGGACACCATTAAAACTACCAGCTTATTATAGTGGTTGACACCTATTATGAAGTAGTATCCAAAAGAAATGAAGGTATTTTGTTGGAATCTGTATCAAATAGAATATATAAAGGAAATTGGCCATTATGTAAAGATTTAGTTTAGGTATTTTCTTCCTCTGGAACTGTGTTTTAAAATTTAAATTTGAAAAGATATTAGTAGAATAGCTACTAATTGATTAGAAATAGGCTTTTGAACTAGGAAAATCTTACCAGAACAGTCTGTTCAGCTACCATAGTGATTTTCATTTCTTTCTTTCAAAATGATGTCTTATGATAAGTTTTCCTTATTATGATTTGAGAGGAAATATTTTTATTTCATATATAAAGATAAATCATGTTGATTTATAAACCAAAGGGAACAAAAGTAATTGGTGTGATTAATTTAGGAAAAATATATTATCAGAAATAGAAACCGACTCATACAAATTATAGTTGACTCTTACATTATTTTGCGTATATTTTGTATAAAAATGATGTATGGCTATTACCTATACCCAGGAAGTGGCTAGCTAGCTATATATACGAAACTTCTTCAAACTAAACGCGCTGTTTACAACACCAGCTCACAAGTAGTTACCTCAGACCTCTTTTCTTCCTTTAATATTTTCATCATGTCCAAATTACTACCTAACCAGTTATTGAAATATGGAACATACTAAAAAATATTTGCTTGTTTTTAGAGACTTGTGAGAACCTGGAAAATTATATATTTGTATACATTTTCCATTCTATTCTTGACTTTTGTGCATTCAGTGTAAGTTAAATTGAACATAGGGAAAACTTTGAGGACCGGTTGGTAAATCTAAATACCCCACCCCACTGCTACTATCTTCCAGGATGTTTTCCTAAGTTAGTAGTCAGCTGTCAGCTCTCTTTCTTCTCACAGTGTTCTGCTTCAGAGAAATCAGTCAGATTTAATTCATCTCACTCACGTCTCTTAAGTTTTTAAAACCCACACTTTAATTGGTGTCCTCATGAATTGGATTTAATATAAGGATAGTGTGACCCAAATAACTATAATACATATGCAACGATTACTTTTGTCAGTGATCAAGATGTTAGTCATCAGAACAACACATTGATTCATTGCATTTGCCAATATTAAAAGCAATTATTTTTATCCTCTTAAAATTGTATCTAAGTTAGATATAGGAAATCTATCATTCCCTCCTCTGCTTAGTTTGGCTAAGCATTCATGGCACTTTTTCAGAGTTTTCCCTTAACATAATATTCCCAGCAGCCAGTCTTAATTGTTCAAAACTTGTGATGAAATAAAAATTACTTAACATCCCTGACATAAATAGAGGCAATCATTGGAGCTGGGAGGAATGAATAAAGTTTTGTTCACTGTAAGGTTAAAAAGTCTAAATTGCTATCCGTGACTGGATTTTCCAGCTTTCCCTGCATCCTCAACTATCTACAGAACAATTGCTCCTACAGTAAACTCACTGAATCTCTGCCACTATTCTTTGGGGAATAGAAATGTAGCTGGGTGGGTAATGAGGAAAATTAGCTTTTCAGAACAAATTCTGCTTTCTAGGCCTCAGCTTTCTCAACTCTTAAAATAAGGAATTGTACTTAGCATTTAACAATCACTGAGTTCCCATCTGGTTCTATAGTATGACAACTCAGTGCCAAGGTAGGTCATGGCTTCTGGGAGGTGCTATGAAGAAGGCTTCAAGTTTCTTATTTCTGAGCCTTTAATAATCTGCTATACTTTTTATGGTTTTACAGTATGCGACTTTCCTTTTTTTTTTTTTTTCTATTAATGTATAAGGTACTATTGATTTCAAAGATACAGGTCTGTGATTCATCAGTATGATCTAATACCCAGTGCTTTTTACATCACATGCTCTCCTTAATGTCCACCACCCAGGTACACCTCCCTCTAATCCCTCTTCCCTCCAGCAAACCTCAGTTTGTTTCCTATGATTAAGAGTCTCTTATGGCTTGTCTCCCTCTCTGGTTTCACCTCGTTTTACTTTTTTCTCTCTTCCCTTATGTTCCTCTGTTTTGTTTCTTTAATTCCACATATTAGTGAGATAATATGATAATTCTCTTTCTCTGATTGACTTATTTCACTCAGCATACTACCCTCTAGTTCCATCCACATTGTTGCAAATGACAAGATTTCATTTATTTTAATGGTAGAGTAATATTCCAATGTATAAATAAATATCACATCTTTTTTTTTTAAGACTTTATTTATTCATTTGACAGACAGAGATTACAAGTAGACAGAGAGACAGGCAGAGAGAGGAAGGGAAGCAGGTTCCCAGCTGAGCAGAGAGCTTGGTGCAGGGCTCGATCCCGGGACCTTGGGATCATGACCTGAGCCAAAGGCAGAGGCTTTAACCCACTGAGCTACCTGGGTGCCCCAATATACCACATCTTCTTTATCCATTCAATTGTTGATGGACATCTGGGCTCTTTCAATAGTTTGGCTATTGTGGACATTGCTGTTATAAACATTTTTTCTACTTCTAGTAAATGGTTACTTTTGTCCATTCATATTTACTAACTTGGACTATGGATTGATATATTTTTGTTTAATATAAGTATTAGAATGTGTCATGTTCTAAATTTTGAAATGAGACCTTCAAAATAAAGTATACTGCATGGAAACTCAGTTCTTGAAGATTTTAACTAAACCTACTTACAAGTTTTAAATTTAATGCTATTTTAATTTGGCTCAGAAGAAAAGCAAACCTGTAAGCTGCCAAAGATTTACATATTTAATTCAATTGCTTTATATTACAGTGATAAAATCAGTTCGAGGAGGCATAATGGGGAGGCCCAAGGAAAACATTAAAATTCAATGGAAAATTAAGCCATGTATTTTGTTGCCACAATTGATTATAAACTCCAGAGGATTAAGCTCATATATTTGGGACTCTCAAGACAGAGAAAAACAGAAAAACACAGTGATGAACATCCAAGTAGGTAGTTCTGGAGTTCAGTCATTGTTTTCTTAAGTTTTGAATGCAAGTGATGATAAACTCCTGCATCTCTTCTTTTATTCTAACATAAACTGTACATTCATTGCCTTATTTTAAAATACATATTTTGGAGCAATCTCCAAATAAATGGGGCTTATATCACAGTTTAAAAAACAAACAACAACAGAATAGATAATAAGAAGTATGGTTTAGTGATAAACCCTCTTAAATAATTGCAGTGGACAAGTTTTCCTAAAATAATGTGTGTTTAATTAGAGCAGAATTTCAGGGGAATGGCTTCTGTAGTTATTTTCTATTCCTGAGAGCATGTACTTTGCTTTTAGCTTTTTCTAAAAAAATGAATGAGGAACACTTTACATATCAATCCTTTGAAACCAACATAGAATTGGAAATTTACTATGTAGCGTACCTTAGAATTCCTCATTAATTTTAACTGCATTGTATCTACATGTTAGTGGTTCCAGAGAATGCAGTAAAACCATTATAGTCAAGAAGACAGTGTTAGAGCTTGTGTATGAGTTAAAATTATTTTAATCAAGAAGTCTTTGGTTATAATAGAAAAATACCTCGATTACAACTTTATATTTTAACCAAAGTGAATAGTAGATTTGTGGAAAGTTAAAATTGAGATTAACAGAAAAACAATATTTTTCTCATGCAGTTGATGTCAACAAGCAAAATTAGGATTGCTTTGATCCTTACAATCAAAATTTAGTTTAAAATTTGAAATTAACTTAATTAAGAGTCTGTTTTTTCCCTTACAAATAAACAAAGCAGTATTTCCTGATACTTACCTTCCAAATGTAAACATTACATTTTTCTATCTTCCTTCGTTTCTCCCAGCTTTTCTCCTTTCCTCCGTTCCTCATATCCTTTCTTCCTCCCTTCTTTATTTCTCTTCCAGCCTTCCTTCTTTTCTTCCTTCTTTCCTTCCATTTTTTATTTTTTACATTAGGAAAAAATAATAGTTACATATTGAATTAGAATATAAGTCAGCCATTTGTCTATACTTCCAATATTATATTCAAACTTCAAAATATAAAATAAAATAATTCTATATAGTATATTAATGTAATAAATAAATGTAAAATTTATAATTAACTTGATGAACTAAGTTTATTTATGAAAGCTTTTGACTGAATTTGCTTTGTAATATAGACTTTGACTTTTTTTTATTAACTACTCTATGGTGTAGTTAAATCATCTTATGATATTGTCCCTATTAGAGGTTAAAAAGCAAAGACTGAAAAGCCACATGACAAATAAAAGTACTGGAACTTGATTCCATATTTGATTACCATTTTCCATTACACCTATAAGAATCAACATGGTGCATTGCAGTATTTTCTAAAATGTATCTCAAATATAGGAGATAGTTTTTATGTAGTTGCCTTAGCTAGAGTTACCTCAAAACAAAGGTTAAAGTTACAATGTTATTGACTAGGAGAAGAGGGGTGGCCCAAATCCAAGATGGAGAAGAAGAAGCATACTAAGAAAGAATGTCCACTAATGCAGTCATGCATCACAGCACTAACTACCACTTTAAGAGAAGCTGGAAGGAGGTACTGTCTCTTGCTGTGTCTAGGATGGTACATTTAAGACCTCTGGGCACACATCAAGGGGAGCCAAGCCACAGAGAAAGCCATGGAAGCAAGATAGGAAAGAGAACACATCTTCTGGACTCCTCTGTCTCCTAGGTCCCATTGGCTAAAATTTGCTTCTTGGACAATGAATTCCCCTGAAATTACAAGTGAAATCATTTGACCCATTGTAGAAGGTTCTAAGAAAAGGCACCTTTTATGCTGTGTAGTTATTGTTTCAGTTAGGTCCAGAAGAAATGAGAGAAGCTAAGAACTCTGGTTCTATGGCTGCTCAGCCTGGCTGTGCAATAGGGATAGTATCTGACTAGCCTCAGACAAAGAAACCTAAGGTATGGATGAATAAATGAGAGGAGGCACAAGAGATGTGGTTCCATATGGTGCTAAGTGGAGGAGTCATTTTATTCTCATGTCCTTTGCACATGGACTATTTTATACAAGCTTCCTATACTCATGTCCTGGCTTGTTACCTTCCAAGATCCATTAACAGAGCCCCATGTTCTCCCCTTAAAGTCAAACCTCAACTCCTCTACTTTCTCTAACACTTTGGGTCCCATTCTGTCTTTGGAACTGAATTTTTGACCAGCCCCTGCACCTATTATTAGAGCCTCTCAGTTTTCAGCAGCATTCCCCCCCCTTCAGACTTTTAGGCCTGATTCCTATTCTTCAGTTCCTATAGTTTGCTCAGTTTTCCCATTCTGACCCTCTCTTCAGATGGGATTTACCTCTCCACTCAGATTTTTAACCTCATTGGCTTTCAGCAGATCATCCATGAAATAGCCCCACACCCATCCCTCACAAGGCAACCTGTCTTTTCTGCTAGGCTCACACTGTTTTTCTTCACAGCTCAGCTCTGGCTTTTTGTGCCAACCTTTGTAACACCAGCCATGCAAGCATGTGTCTATCTGTAGGCTCTATCCCCTTTCCACTAGACTGTTGCCTATAATTCCATTTTTCAATTCCCTATTGTATTATGTTTCACTTCTGTCTACATTCTTCTACTACATTTATTTATGGAGTGATTGAGGAAAATCTTTTCAAAAATTTTCAAATCTTATAACCTAGGCTTTTAATCTCTAAAATAAATAAAAAGACAAACCTTTGACTCTGATATGGTATATTGTACATCTCTCTGATGAATAAAAAATAGAGGAATCTAGAGAATGGAGGACTTGGCTTTTCTCTCTTTACTTTGTGATTGTGTTCTCTTCTGGGGATGTTTGTGTTACCTAAGCTGCAGGTGTAGTTCTGGAGTCCAGGAGTCAGATGGGAGGATTTTCCACACATTTAGTTGGTTGAGAGTTATTGGTAAGACATCTTTCCACGGAATGAGAGTACATTCCAGGAGATGCTCTTGTGACTTTATATCTAAAAATTGGTAGACACATGAGATGTTTAAGAAGTCCAGTGCCATGACAAAATCTGTATATTGGGTACATAACAAATAAATAATTTAGAGGAGCACTAGTGAAGTGGAGATATCATAGTTTTGCATAAGACAAAACAAGATAAGATGAAAATTGTGTGGAGGATTCAGATGGAACTAGAAGTGAGGCATACATTGATTTGGTTATTTCATTTTGCTGAAATTTAGTTTCCTCCTGTTCTAAAAATGATAAAAATTTTAACACTTTGAGGATAGTGAGGCTATTAGAAAAGATTGCATGATAGTAAGCACCTAAACACAGTAAGCATTCATTAAATACTAGCTCTTTTCTCCCTGTCCTCTTTCTACCTCACTAAGCACTGTAAAAAATGGGGATAATATTTTGTGTCATGAAGAAAATTCTGACTTTTTCTTAGTGCAAGAAAAATGTTAGGAGTATTTATATTGTGAGATTCATGTAGGAAAGCTCAAAGGCAAACTTCTTTTCTTGGAGGGCTGTGTATGTATAAACAAATCACCTCTAAGGAGAATGCATTGTGAGGAAGGGGCATAGTGTCAATTTGGGCAAAGGCAGAAACTTTCAGGGAACCTCTGGGTAGTGCACTTAGGTAGGTCATACTAGGACTGCCGCCCACGCACGTGGCACCTAAAATTGCATTAGAAAAGGTACTGGAACAAAAACAGACACATAGATCAATGGAACAGAATAGAGAGCCCAGAAATAGACCCTCAACTCTATGGTCAACTCATCTTCGATAAAGCAGGAAAGAATGTCCAATGGAAAAAAGACAGCCTCTTCAATAAATGGTGCTGGGAAAATTGGACAGCCACATGCAGAAAAATGAAATTGGACCATTTCCTTACACCACACACA